>NC_046156.1:215442616-215572096 GCF_011064425.1 Rattus rattus
ACCTATGTCCACTTCACATGTTTGCCTCAGCAAAATACCATCAAGATACTTTCCAAAGAACCCTTAAGTTTCCACTTCAGTTACAGGTGCCTTCGCTATGTCTCGCTGACTTTATTGATCCAGTTTATAAAGATTTCACAGTGAAGAGCTGGGCATTGATGACAAGGGTTTTGATCCCAGCACCTGGGAGGCAAAGGTAGGTGGGTCTCTGAGAACGAGGTGTATAGGAAGCTCCAGGTTAGCCAGGAAGTCTCTCTGTGTGTCTGTCTCTGAAAAAAAAAAAAAAGATTATTTTTTAGTAAAATACATAATATAGTATATCTCCTTGTAGGCCCAAGTTTACAGAAGAAAATAACCAGAAAGTTTGGAAGGTGTTTGGTATAGTCACAGGTCTCTAATTAGCAGTCAAAATGCAGATAGATGTTTGTGATTTGAGACCAGTAAGGGCTATATATCAAAACCCTGCCTCAAAACACAAATTCAAACAAAGCAAACAATGACAGGGCTTTTTTTGTTGTTGTTGCTGCCATTTGTTTGCTTTAAGAATTTAGTATGCTGTATGAGCATAAGATTTCTTCATTTCCTCTCCCTTCATATCCAATCTATGACTTGGTCCTGCATATTCTACACTAAAGACCTTTCCTGTCTTTGATATTCCTTGTCTAAGAGTCTCTCATGCGACCACTGAAGGCCTCCCTGTCATCCTGTCCATTTTTGTTACTTTCTGGTTACTGTGACAAAGTATCTGGAAAACTGATTAAGGAAGGAAGAACATTTTATTTTCTCTCACAATTTTAGGGCACGTGTTTCACAGCGGTGGCAAAGGCGTGGAAGCTGAAATGTGAGGCAGATTGTCACACTGCATCCGTGGGGCCAGGGAACAAACGGGCAGCCAGTTTGATTTTTCCGTTCTGTTTTCTGCAGCCCAGGATTCCAGCTGATCCGATTGTGCTAGCCAGGATCAGATAGATTGTCCCTCCTCTCAGACTTGTATATGTTGTTGTTGTTATTTCTCCACCAGTGAAATGAGCCCATTCAAAGCCAGATTAGAATAGATTAAAGGCAAGTTTATTGGCCCCGGGGGACCAAGGCTAGGGAAGTTGCCATGGGGATGGGGGTGGGGTGGGCAGGGGATGAGAAGGAGAGAAAGGGGTAACTCAGCAGAGAGATGAGGAGAGGGAAGGGGAGGGGGAGAAGAAGAGGGAGGGAGACAGAGAGAGAGAGAGCAAAATGTCTGGATTGTATAGGAAGAACCACTAGGAGAAGGGCAGCCCAGCACCTAGGCTGGAAAGTTCAGAGTTGGGGGCAGGGTATGCCTAGAAGGTACTGAGGGATGCTGGAGGCTAAGTCTGCTTTGATATGTAAAATATGCACCTCAGTCCCTTGCCTCAGGGTCTGAAACCAGACACGCCCAGCCGTTTGTAGATAATAAATGAATAAAAGACAGTGTACTTGGCTACCGTGGCTTCTTGTTCCACTATGACTACTTCCTGCAGACGGAGCTTTGGTCTGGTTGAGACCAAATCTGCTATGGAGACCAGGTTGGTCTGGAACTCTCTCGGATTTGCCAGCTTCTGCTTCTCAGAGTGCCAAGATTAAAGGCCATGGGCTAAATTCTATGTCTCTTAAAACAGCCTTACGCAACAGCCCAGAGGTATATCTCCTAGGTGATTCCAAATCTAGTCAAATTGACAATGAGGATTAATCATGGCAACACCTAGAGGCATTTTCATAATCCAGACCAAATTGTCTGACTCCCCCTCTGAAGATCTCCCAGAGACACTGCATTGTACTCAGAGTTAAATGCAGACTTCCTTGTCCACCCCCACTGCTTCAGCCTCTGGCTTCGCGGTCCTGGGAGGTTAATTTTCACTCACTGCATCCCAGGCCTACATTGTTGGGCCTTTCCCTACTTCTCTGATGTGCCAAGTGCTTGGCATTCCCTGTTTTGCAGCCTACCCTAAATGTCCTGGTCCTTTGATAGAGATGGTGAGCAGTGGTGCCATTACCCTCATCACTCTTTTCTGACACTCTGGCAAGATCGTGATCTGTATTCTCTTTGGAGGCATATTATATGTGGTCAGGCAAGGTCAAGGGTATGTGACCTATGCCAGACAATGAAATGTAAGCCTAAGACCAAGGTGACGCTGGCCCCTCTGATCTTTGCATGACATCAGCATCATTCCAGTCTCTGTTCAAATGCCATCCACTTGGCAGCCTCCTCCCCAGGTTAGTGATGTTTGACTCTGGCTTTTCACCTTTTAATGTACTTCTTTTTTCTTTGCTATTGAAATCTTTCCTGTTTATTTCTTTATTTAATAATTTCACTCCATGTGTCGCTAACACCACTATATTAAGTTTCATAAGACAAAGATTTTAATTTCTTTTAATCCTTTGTTATGTCTTATTTACTCTACCTGGTGTGGTGTCTAGTGCTGCAGAAATGTGTATAAATTACATGAAAAAGTCAAAATCAGGAATCTCACTTTTGAGGACTCGCAAGAGGAATACGGCACTGGGTCACTGTTATACTTTCATTAATCCACCCATCTGCTTAGTCAAACAAAAGTTTAACAAAAGTTTCAACTCCCCTCCCCCCTTTTAAAGGTAAGGTTGTACTATATAGCTGGCTGTGCTCAAACTCACAGAGATTCACAGGTCTCTAGCATGTGCTAGACTTTACATAGGTGTGTATCACCTTGCTTGTTTAATTCAACTTTTAATGAGAACCTATTGTGACACAGGCACTGTACAGCTACACTGAGAAGAAATGAGGCTCCAGACCATGAGATGCTCAGGTTGTGGCTAACCAATACGGCTTTACCTGCTTCCTGGTTGGCATCTCATAAAGAGTGGTGGCGTAACCGAATCATGCAGACCAACGCGTTTTAGCTGCCGTGCTCAACTTGTCTCCCAGGTATTTTGTCGTGGTCGCAGGAAAAGTCGCTAAGACGGGATATGTTTTGAAGGCATATTGATGAAGTTTCCTGACAGCGGGACAGCGTTATAAGAGATAGAACTGAAGAATGTCCCTTTGGACTAAGCAGATGTAGGGCAGAAGAAGCATGAACAGGATGTATTGATGTGTTTTGCCTAACTTTGTAGTCAAAAGCCAACCCATCCCAACAAACATAGCAAACATGAGGCATGGGTGTGCATCAGGTAATTTTGAAGCTCTGAGATGTTATAATCCCACCTCATTACTTGTGTCTCTTGGACAACATCTACTAGCAACTTTGTGCCTCCAGCTCCTTCTCAAAAATATGAGGATAAGGGTAATTCCTGCCTCATTACACTAAAAACAATTATGGGTTTGATAAACAAAAACCTTAAAAACAGAACTGGGGCCAGGTGTAATCCCAGCACTCAAGAGGTTGAAGCAGGAGTTCAAGGCCAGTCTGGGTTTCATCAGAAGTACCAGGTCTGTCAGGGCAAGAACTTGTTACACAATGCAAATCCACCACCTCCACCACCTCGGCCACTCCCCGTGCACCAACAACTGCCTCACAAGCTAGGGGATCTGCACAGCCAACAGTAAGGTTTGAACAGTTCGTGTGAGAGATGTAGTTCTTTTTTCCATCACATAAGAGTGTCCACCTTTTCTTCCCATGAGTCACTGCCTGACTCTCAGCTGGGAAGCTACAAACTTTTCTGGGGACTAAAATAGAGTGGACATGATTTCCATTAGCCTGGCAGATATGTTAAAAGAAGAGCAAGAAACATATGGTCACAGCAGAGGGAACATATACACACGAGCAAATATTCAGACATTCTCGCCACCTATGCTCAGATCACCTGTCAGCAGCTGATTATGCCAAGTTGAATAGACAGAGGGGGATTCTGAAATAGAGACAGAAGCACTGCAGTGCTTAGCCCTGTCCTTACTCATTCATTCTGGTTTGCCATCCAGCCCAGTTCCAAAACTGTTCCCTTCCACAGAGCAAGAATACCTCTGAGATTCATTCAAGTCTGGAGACTCAACATCAACCTCTATGACTGTGGTGGTTTGAATATGCTTGCCCCAGGAAGTGGCACTATTCGGAGGTGTGGCCTTTTGAAGGAAGTATGTCACTGTGGATGTGGGTTTTAAGACCCTTGACATAGCTTCCTGGAAGCCAGTCTTCTCCTAGCAGCTTTCAGATGAAGATGTAGAACTCTCAGGTCTTTCTGTATCATGCCTACCTGGACACTGCCATGCTCCTGCCTTGATGATAATGGACTGAACCTCTGAAACTGTAAGCCAGCCCCAATTAAATGTTCCTTATAAGAGCTGCCTTGGTCATGATGTCTTTCCACAATGATGAACTCTGACTACAACAGTGATCTTGGAGGCTCTTGCATTTTCAGTCTTCGTCTTCCAATAGCTGTTTTCTGTGGGGATTTTGACATGCCTCTCTGTTGTTTTTTTTTTTTTTTAAATCCTATTTTCCAGCATTTAACTTGACTAGGACTGACACCCACTTTATAAAACACCACATTGACTAAATGAACAAGAGATCGGATTAACAACAAGCGTATCCAGCCTAGTGGAACACACCAGGGAACATACCAGCATTTGGGATCTAAGGAATGAGGCAGGAAGATCAAGAGTTCAAACTTATCCTTGGTTACCTAGAAAGTTATAGGCCAACCTGAGCTACATGAAATCCTATCTCAGACAAACAGAACAATCTCCAATCAAATTGAACTAAACCGAACCAAGAACATTCTATCCAGAGCAGAGAGCAGCATCAAAGCTGTGTTCAAATCACTGTGACTCTCACTCTCTTAAAGTCTAGCTTTGTGTTGTCTGTCTGTCATTCCACTACAGAGAGGTTTTCTGGGTTTTTTGTTTTTTTGTTTTTGTTTTGTTTTGTTGTTGCCGTTAGGTATAGCCTTGCTGTCTATTCCAGGTGACCTTAGATTTGTACTCTTCCTCCCTGGGTCCCTGAAAACTGGCAAGTTAAGACTTTCTATATATTCTTAGTCTATAACTCTACCTTCTGTTTTTGAGGTCTAAGTTCTTTCTTCCTCCAGATACTCCTCACTCTTAAGGCATTTAAGCTCTTACTTTATTATGAAAAGCAGTTTAACTTAAATGTGAACCGAGATTCTTTTGTTTGTTTGTTTGTTTTGCTTTGGTTTTAGTACTTCCTTGTCTATACTGAGGTATGCTGATAAATGTAAGAGGCATTTATTTTAACCTCCATTAGTTGTGTTAAATATCTTAGAATGCAACACACAGACTCATTTCTTTTAAAACTGAAATTAGTTCATTAATTTACAAATGTATCCATTTGTGTGTGCATGTATGTGTGTGAGTGCAATGTGGAGAGGGAATCTTTTAGGAGCTGATTCTCACCTTCCACCTTCTGAGGAAAGATCTATCTTGTTCTGTTGAGGCAGTTATATTGCTCAGAGAAGTTGCCATGGGGAGGGAGACAGACGGGAGGGAGAAGTGAAAGAGAGAAGACAGAAAGATCTTGGGCATGCAGGGAGAGAGAAAACACAGAAAGAGGAGGGGGTCCAAAATATCTGGATTATGTAGGATAGAGCTTCCATGGGAGGGGAAGCCCAACTCCTCCTCAGCTGGACAGTTTAGGGCAGAGAGCAGGGTATGTCAGCCATACCTTGTACCAGGAAGCGACAGAGGAGTGCTAGGAGAACCTGGAGGTCCTTTTCATGTGTTAACTGTGCACCTCAGCCCAGGTCTGAATTCCAAGGGCAGGATCTCTCTTGTTCTTGAGGCAAGATGTCTCTTGTCCAGTTGAGAAGCTAAGGCCCAGGTTAGCAGCCCTCCAACTACTGCTGACTGTCTTGTCACTGCCTCTCACCTTGCCATTTTGCCTTATTAATGAGATTAGAGGTGTTCGGCTCTGGGGACTGAATTCAGACTGTCAGCCTTGCGAGGCAAGTGCTTCCGTTTGATAAGCCTGCTCCTAGGACACCCCCTCCCACCCTTTTCGATAATATTAACTGAGCTACAAAACTAGGTAATGCCTGGGTGTCTGAGAAGCAGCCAGGAAAATAGATGGTGACATTGCCCCGACAAAATTTGTGATGGACTGGCTGGGAGAGATAATATTTAAAAGAAAGACTAGAGAGGGCAAGTATAGCCTGAGCAGAGCAGTGCAGACTGAAATCCCAGGCTGTGGAAGGTAAAGCAGGAAGTAAAAGCATCTGCAGCCAGATAAGCCAGGCTGGACCACAGCTGCAGCCAAATAGGCCAGGCTGGACCACAAACTACAGATATGCAAAAACAAAACAAAACAGAGGAAAGGGAAGGTAAAAAAAAAAAAAAATCAACATACTTGTCTTGGCAACTCTGAAGAACACAGTACAGGAAATACACTGTGGAGACTTGCTATCCTTTAGTGAAAACAGATTAAGGAAGATTTCCTGAACCTGAGATTAGATTTGAAAGTTAAGGAGAGATAAAGACAGCCTGGGCAGAGCTAAAATGCTTCATGTAGAAAGAGTCAGCTAATACAGTATGGCTCGAGGGGTGGGAGCAGATGTGCTTGGTGCCAGAGTACCAAAGGAGGCGGAAGGTAAATGCCACAGGTTCTCACAGGTGGGTAACTGCCAAAGAGTGGAGTGTACACACATGAAATTCGTGTGTTCTAAACACATTTTTATGGTTAAGTTGTTTGGAGGTGAGATTCGTGAAGGCAGAAGAATTTGGGTTGGATGATGCGTTCATGAGTTTCCAAGCACGGAAAGCTCAGTGGACTCGCTGCGAGTCACTGTGCACTTTGGTCACAGGACACAGCAGTATCAAGCTGGCACTGCCCAGGAGAAGAAAGCCCAGGCTTGCTTCTCACAGTTACCTCCCATATTACTGGAAGGTCTTATGATGGCTGTAGAAAAAGAAAAGTTATTACTGAAATATGAACCTTATGAGCTACAATAACCACTTGACTGTCAAGGTATGCCCATGCTACAATAATTGCATGAACCATATGTAGGTAACTAACTGAAGAATTAACTGTGGCATCCATCTCATGGTCCTCATCTCAAGGCTAAAAGACCATCGCAGAATTGGGGGCAGAGAGGGGAGCTAGGCGGTTGTGGGGTTGTGGTACATGACTTTAGTTCCAGTCCTTGAAAGGCAAATAGATCTCTGTAAGTTCAAGGGCAGCCTAGTCTACAAAGCAAGTTCTAGGACAGTAGGATCTGTTACCTAGAGAAGCCCTCTCTCAAAAGACAAAAAAAAAAAAAAGCAAAACAATAACAAACATTAAAATTAAAAAGAAAATAGAACCACAAAGACCAGTGTGATGGTTTGCACATGCTTGGCGTAGGGAGTGGCACTATTAGAAGGTGTAGCCTTGTTGGAGGAAGTGTGTCACTGTGGGGGTGGGCTTGGAGACCCTCCTCCTAGCTGCCTGAGGATGCTCAGTCTGTTCCTGGTTTCCTTCAGGTGAAGATGTAGAACTCAGCTCCTCCTGCGCCATGCCTGCCTGGATGCTGCCATGCTCCCGCCTTGATGATAATGAACTGAACCTGTAAGCCAGCCCCAGTTACATGTTGTCCTTTATAAAACCTGCATTCATCATGGTGTCTGTTCACAGCAATAAAACCCTAAGACAACCAGTTTATACTGTCTATTTACTCATGGATGGGAAGCTATCTATCTACTGTACCTTGGTAGACCTACCAGTGGTGATATTCTTAAAGAAAACTGCCTCTCACTCACCAAGAAGTTACTTCAATAGCTCCTCCCTCCTCCCTGCTCCCTCCTCCCTCCTCCCTGCTCCCTGCTCCTCCTCCCCCTCCCTCCTCCCTCCTCCCTCCTCCCTCCTACCTCCTCCCTCCTCCTTCTGCTCCCCCCCTCTCTCCTCCCCTCCCCCTCCTCCCTGCTCCCTCCTCCCTCCTCCCTCCTCCCCCCCCCCCTCCCTCCCTCCCTCCTCCCTCCTCCCTCCTCCCTGCCCTCCTCCCTCCTCCCTGCTCCCTCCTCCCTCCTCCCCCTCCAAGTTGAAACTTGCCTGGCATGATTGCTGCAGACAACTAGTTCTTTTTTGTTGTTTTGGTTTGGGTTGGTTTTGATTTTTTCTTTTTCTTTTTTCTTTTTCTTTTTGAAGTTCTGGCTAAAACTGTTTTAAGAAGATACTTTTCCCCTGGGTTCGGTCCCCAGCTCTGGAAAAAAAAAAAAAGAAGATACTTTTCAAGGCTCTACTTGATCTGACAAAACCTTCCAGAATGACTAGAAGGAGAGCCTACTTGTGCACACATTTTTCTCAGCAGAAACAAAAGTACATTGTAGATACACAGAGACGTAATGCAACCAGTTAGGGCGAAGTTTCCTTTTGTGAACTGTAGCCTGCAGTTAAGAGGACTCGAGCCTCCATATGAAGGTTTTTTTTTTCATGACTCCTAAAAACTGTGCTGCATAGATGATCAAGAATCTCTGAATTTCATTAGCTGTTGAGATTACAATGGCAAAAAAATTGCACCCACGTCAGTTTTTTAAATAGTTGTAGCTTGCTTTACAGAAGGAAGAATTCTGTCAAAGACCTCATGGCAAAGCCAGGCGTGAGGGCACACATTTCAATCCCAGCATGTGGGAGGCAAAGACAGGTGGATCTCTGTGAGCTTGAGGTCAACTGACCTGGTCTACAGAGTGAGCTCCAGCCAGAATTGTTATACAGAGAAACCCTTTTTCAAAAAAAAAGAAAAAAAGGACCACATGTCTAGGACTTTCCTAACAGACCTGTTGGGCTAAAATCATCTATGATACTGTTTCCAAAGAATTATAGACAGATAACAAGTTTAATGAATTATTGTTTTAATTTAACACATTACCTTCTAAATGTAGGCTACAGAGTATGATTTGTAGCATTTTATTTTATTTTTAGACAGTGTCTAGGCCAGACTTCAACTTGTAACTCTTCTTCTTGTCTAATCCTCCAGGGTGCTTGGATCTCAGGCGATAGCCACCACACCAGTAGTTTTTCTTAAGATTTTGGCATGAGTCTGTAGGATCTAGATTTATATATGAATTTCCACAGGTACAAACACATATGTCATACATATATATATATATGTATATGACATATATATGTATATATATGTATATATATATATATATATATATATACCTGATATGAAAGCACAAGAGATACCTGGGAGAGAGATGATACGGGAGGGAAGGATAGGAGGTAAAAAGGTCGACTATGAACAAACTGTATGACAGACAAACTGTATGCAAGCCTCAGTGAAACATTGCTTTGTTGATTAACTGAAGAATAATTGTTATAAAATTAGCATTTAATTGTGGTTAAGTGGGGGCTTGTAAGAATATGAGTCTACAGTCACTGCTAGGGTGTCAAACCAGGGTTCTTCTTTGGTACCTTCTTGAGGGGAGGGTTTCAATTACTTCTCTATGCAGCTGGCCAGTAGAGTCAGACAGACAGTAGGATCTAGACCTCAGGACAGTTTGTATTGTGTGCTGTGCACTTGAGCCTAGCACAATCGTGCCACCTTCCCAAGGACTTGGCAAGCCCTGCTAAAGCACATTTGTCCCACACAGATGGAACATATGTGCACAGTGTGTCATCCCCTCCAACAGATACAGCCTCAGCTACACCAGTGTACTCTCTGCCTAGAATCTATATACCCATCTCCTTTACGGTGACTTAGGTTAAGAGAAACCCAGTCCTTCTGTGTCATTTACATTTCATATACATGCCGTGCTTTTTAGGAAAAAAGCATGAGTAGCAAGAACTGTCTCCAAACTGGAAGCCCTGGGTTAGAAGGGCCCAGCAAGTTGTCTCACATACAGGCACTCTCCGAAAAGCTGAGGGAAGGAATGTTCCACTACCAGGGAAAGTGGCGTTGGTGGTGTGGGTGCAGGTCTAAGACAGTTAGTTTTTCTGGAGTCATACATAAACACCTCATCCACAGACTTCAAGATGCCATTGACTGAAAGATAAAATCACCCTAAATACTAGTAAGGAAGAAGAGTCCTGTGACAGGACACTTCATCATTAAACACCTCCTTTTCCTTCCCCCCTTTTCCTCTGTCTCTCCTTCCATTCCTCGATTCTTCCCTTCATCCTTACTCTCACTAAAGTTCCCTTGTAATTACTTTCTCGTATTGCATTCTTGTATATTGAAGGGGGGCCGAGTATTCCTTAAAAGAATGCACAGGTGCTGATACTGTGAGCTTATCTGTTTTCTTTAAATTATTCATGGATTTGCTGTTTTTGTTTTTGTTTGTTCTTTATTGTCTTGTTATGGAGTCCAAACAATTCCCAAACTTACTATCCCAGCCTTGCACTGAGTCTCAAGCTCCCGAGGACTGAGACTACAAACTTTACATCACAAGCGTGCACCACCAAGCCTTGGCCTCTAGAGTCCTATGGTTACAGATGTGCATCACATGTATGTGCTACCATGACTGGCTCTTTTTAGGCTATCAAAAGGAACCAACAAAGAGCTTTGAACAATAATAACAACTGTTGTGCTCCTAAAATAATATGGAAGTACAGTATTTGATCTTGTCATCAGAAATAACTAAAAATTTGCTTATATCCAAGTCAGTGTCCACTGCAGTGTAATAACATCTACTCAGTGACAAAAGACTGCAACATACTGGGCTAGAGATGGCTCGCCAGGTAAGGTCACTGTCTGCTTTTCCCAAAATACTAGGTTTGATTCCTAGAACATCAACATGGCAGCTCACGAAAAACCGTCTGAATCTCTAGTTCCAGGACATCCAACATTCCCTTCTGACTTCCTCTATCTACCATTGCATGGGCTTGACACAGAGGAACAAACACAAGCAAAGCATCCATACACAGAAAATTAAATGGATACTTCCTAAAAAATTTGCAACATACCACCTAGTGTCCTGAAATGTGTGTGCATTGGGAAATGGGGGTGGGGGTAGGATTACACTCAAAATATGTATTAAGCAACAACAAAATAGATTGAACCGTACTCACTGATGCGTGCTTGTACCTTATGTTCCTAGGAGGTGGAGGCAAGAAGATTGGGAGTTCAAGGCCACCATTAGTTACAAAGCAAATCTGAGGTCTACCTAGGCTCAATGAGCTTTTTTCTTAAAAACAGGAAACTACACCACTAAACAAGTTTCTTCTCAGTTTTGCTTTATCTTGTTTCAAGCAGGCTGTCTAACAGAGGGACTTGTTATCAGCTTTTACGGTGGATTTTTACGTTTTATTTATTCCTTCACAATTCTTACCCATGGGATAGACGTTGATTGAGCTCCCCTCCCATTATCCTCTCCTATGACCCTCCAGCTCTCACAAACTCTTCTCTTAACACACCGTCTGTTTACGTTCATGCCTTTGTTAGTGTATATGGGGGGGGGTGGACTTGGCCTCTACGCATGGTTGCACGAGTTCTGTGTTTCCCTGTATTTAACATAGCAGTGGTTACACCAGGGAGGACTATGACTCCTGTTTAATGTAGTATTGCTTGACTGTAGCTCCTGGGGAGGGGTGGGACCGTGTGAGCCCCCAACTCATCCAGGGTGGAATATTAAGTACTGGATTCTTTTGCAAGTCTTGTGCAAGTTACCAGTGCTGTTGTGAGTTTGTGGATGAAGCAGCAATGCTGTGTTTAGAAAACGAGATTCACAGTGTTCTATTCCATTCTCTGACTTTTTCCTTCTTTCCATCATTCTTCTGTGGTGTTTCCTAAGCAGTGGAGGGGTGTGTGTGTGTGTGTGTGTGTGTGTGTGTGTGTGTGTGTGTGTGTGTGTGTGTGTGTGATACATATATGTCCTACTTAGGACTGAGTACTCAACAGTCAATATTGTTAACACTTTGAATAGTTAAGTGTCTCGGCTGACAAACAGAAGCTTCTCTGATCCACTAATTATGGGTGTAAACACAAATGCTTAAAAGGTCTTCTGACAATATGTCCATTTAGCAATATGTCCATTTAGGTTCCGTGATGGGGCCCATGACCCCTCCCCCAGCCAACTTGTAATATCCACGTGTTGAGATGCAGTTTCCCTAGCACCAGTTGTTGCAGAGGCCATCCTCACAGTCAGTGTAGGTAGATGTTCTATCTACACAGCCTGCTTCTGGGCCCGTGCCGTGCTCTTTTTATTACTATGGTTCTGTAATGTAACCTGAAATCAGGCCTATCATACTTCCAGCATTGTTCTTATTGCTAGGCATTCTTTTGGCTCTCTAGGATGTTTCATGTTTCTACATAAATTCTCTTTTAAAAAGATTTATTATTTTTTCTTCCGTTTTTTAAAAGATTTGTTTGTTTTGTATATGTGAATACGCTGTCACTATCTTCAGACACATCAGAAGAGGACATCGGATCCCAATGCAGATGGTTGTGAGCCATCATGAGGTTGCTGAGAATTGAACTCAGAACTTCTGGAAGAGCAGTCAGTGCTCTTAACCACTGAGCCATCTCTCCAGCATTATTATTATTATTTTTTTTTTTTTGGTTCTTTTTTTGGAGCTGGGGACTGAACCCAGGGCCTTGCGCTTCCTAGGCAAGCGCTCTACCACTGAGCTAAATCCCCAACCCCATCTCTCCAGCATTTTTATATAAATTCTTAATTTTTCTTTTATTTTTCAGATTGTACTATAATTACATTATTTCCCTTTTGTCTTTCCAAACCCTTCAATGTTCCCCTCCTTGCTTTCTTTCAAATTCATGTTATTTTTTCATTATCTGTTATTACATGCTAAATGTATATGTATTACATACATATTTGTAAATATTACCTGCTCAGTCTTATGTATACATCTCCATGTAGAATATTATATTTAGAATGCTAGTGTCCAGAACCTGAGGAATCCGACACATCTTCTTAAGAAGGCTCATCATTAGAAGTGTCACTGTGGTTACTCTACCTCCAAATATTCTTTCTGTCCCTATAAAAAAGTCTGAAATAACATTGAAATTATTTTAAGAAAGAGATATGTTAATCATGCATGCTGGAGTAGGAATGCATCAAAACTGTCTATGACTAAGGTTATTTATCATAATAACCGCGGAATTGGTAGTCTCATTAGGAAGAAACTAGTTCAACCACACTGAACAAGATGATAAGAACCATAAAGGAGCAAGCCTATCTAAGTTATGGGCTATGCTACCAATTCAATAGCATCATGGACTACTTAACCACACTTCTTAGAAGTGTGCCATTAGGTAATTTTGTTGTGTGAGCATTATAGAACGACCTGTTCAGACCTAGGTGGCATAGCCTAATGCATACCTAGACTATATAGTATAAGTACAAAGTCTAGCCAGTAGATGTTTGAGGTCATGGGGAACAAAACAACAAGAGATTAAATCAAGCACAAGAGAAAATGATGCAACCAAGAGACATAATATGATCAAGATAGACATGCTTGGTGAGGTGTAACAGGGCACACTGTCTTCCAGTTAATGTTTTATGTGTACTTTATAAAAATAGATAACCTGGGAACAGTCATCTATTATCACGATAATGTCTTCCGAATTGTGTACAATAACATGTGTTGTACTTTTACATGTCTCAGAGTGCAGTGGGTTTGTTTAGATGAGAAGTACCACAGACATGGCAATGAAGCATAATGTGACGTCACTAGGTGATAAGGATGCTCCAGGCTCCATGCAAACCTATGGGACCATCTTTGTACACGAGGAGGGGTATGGCTGTATATACACATTGTATGTGCTAACAGCTGCACATCCTGTCTAATCCCAGTAAGTGCCCACTCTAAGTGATGCTGAAAGTCTCCAGATAGACAACAGGATCTGGAGTGCTTGAGGATATTTAAAAGAATGCTATGTGTTCTTTGAAAATGGGACTATGGTAGCACAATGGATGGAGACTATAGCAGTCCCTGGGTGACTTATCCACCCTCAGGCCTCATCCCCAGCCATCGTCTCTAGAGATGTGTTTGTAAGCATGTTTCTCAGCACAATCTTCTCTTGGAACAGAAGGAGCCCCTTTCCTGATACTTCATACTCGCTGGACAGAACGCTCTCAAATGCCTTGTGCTAAGCAGACACTGGCAAAACGCCAAACATATGAACAACCAGACTTGGTTTGCTAACGAGGATTGCCCCTTATATACCTTGAGAAAGATAGATGTCCTGAATAAAATGTAGTTTTGTCAGCGAAGAAATGAGTGAGAGGATGAGCTGAGTTGCCCAATCTCCCTGCTGTACTAGCTAACAGGATAATTAGAAAGGACAATTGTGTTACTGTCATAAAGTTCCTGGTAAAAGTAATTGTGATAATGATGCTTGCAGTGTGCAATAACACACTACTATGTGCATGCAAAATAGTGATAACAATTGTGGCACTAGATTATATACCGCTATATAATATTAATATTAGATAATTATAGGTAATAATAATGATAATGGCACTTATTTTGTGAAATAAAACATTGGCATGTGTACACAAAGTAGTAATAACAATGGCCATAGCAGATTATATATTATTATATAATATTAACAATTGGATAATCATAGGTAATAATGATAATGGCATTTCTATGTGTCATATATAACTGGGCACATATAAGTAAAAAAAAATCTCTTCAAGGGTTCACAGTTTGCAAGTGGCTAAATTGGGATTCAAGCCTAGGAAGTTTGCCTCTGGAACTACATATTTAATCTGTGACAGTCTGACCCTGTCACAGATCTTAGGGTCCCATTGCTGTGAGGAGACACCATGACCATGTCAACTCTTACAAAGGAAACCATTTAATCAGGGCTGGCTTAAAGTTTTAGAGTTGCTGGAAGCATGGTGGCATGCAGGCAGACATGGTGCTGAAGAATAGGAGGAAGAGAGAGAGAGAGAGAGAGAGAGAGAGAGAGAGAGAGAGAGAGAGACTCTTGAAACCCCAAAACTCACCTTCTAATGACACACCTACTCAACAAGGCCACATCTCCTAATCCCTTTGAAAAGGCCCACTCCCTAGTGCCCAAGCATTCAAATACTTTAGCCTATGGGGGCCATTCCTATTCAACCACCACATGTTGTTAAGAATACTGCTAGTACTATAACATGAATATATTACCTCAAAAAAGTCTAGATGCTGAAATCTAGCAGCTAATGTGATGTGTTTAGGGTATGACTGGGCTATGAGGACTCTCTTAGAATGGAGGTCTCAGGTAGCATTTCTCTCACCAGCCTTCCATGTTGCACCAGGTGAAGACTTCCCACCTGGAAGTGTCTTAGCAAAGAGTAGTCCAACTGCACAGATGAACCTGACCATCCTTTACTTTAGGCCTCTCAGACTCTCGCAATGTGAGAAAATGTTTTATTTCTTTATTAAAGATTTGTTTGTGTGTGTGTGTGTGTGTGTGTGTGTGTGTGTGTGTGTGTGTGTGTGTGTTCATGTCTGTGCATAGAAACCAGAAGAAGGTGTCAGTTGCTCTCTTCTGTCACTCACCATGTCTATCTATTCCTTTGAGTCAGGGTTCTTAGGGCTAACAAGTGAGTCTCTCGTTCTCTCTGTATGTGTGTATCTATCTATAGATAGAGGATATAGATAGACATATAAGTATAGATATAGATTAGATATAGATATAGAAAACAAAACTCTCATTAGAGTCTACCAGAAGATGGATAGGTCTCCTTTGCTTTGTTTTGCTTTGGCCCTCTTCACCCCATATAGGGAGGGATTTACCTCCCCATGAGATTTCCCTTGGGAATCTTCCCAAGGTCAGGAACCAGTAGTTGGCAGAAGTCTCTAACCATTGCTTTCTCAAGTCAGCACAGGTCCTCCAGTCCTCCATTAAGGCTATTCACTGGACCATGCGAGAGAACCAGCTAACATTTGTGTACACCACCCATTTGCCCATACTCTAGTCCAGTGATACTGTTTGGGTCAGGCAAGTAGCCAAAGAGACACTGAAACCGACTTGGAGAAGACTCTTCTCAGTGAGTCTCTCCACTCCTGTGTTGGTGAAGATTGCTGAGATTACACCATGAATCCACCACAACTAGCAAAACAGAAGCCACGGATGCCAAATGGACTGTCTCCAGACTGGGCCCATTGAAATTAAGGTTTCACTGGGCCTTGGGCCCTTCCACTCCTTGCCCCTCTACCTCCTTCTGAGACTTGTGTTTGGTATGAACACAGGGTTATAGTTCAGCCCCTATGAGTTCTCAGGCTTGGACTATATCCAGATAAACCAGTAATCATATATATAAGATTAAGAATATGAAGTTTACAGTTCTATGTATGCTCTGCAATTGGCTCTATTAGTTGTTCCCACAAAAAAGGAATTTACATTGCAAAAATTGGCGTTATAAAACTGAGGCTTTCTGAAAATTTATTTTAAAAAAGATTTTAGCTTTTGGCAAAAGGAAGAACCTGAGTATTCAGACACTGTGCCACAGGAAGAGACCCTGGAGATAAAGTTAATATCCTAGCCAGAAATCATCCAGGGTTGCTGGTTATGCTTACACACCTGTTGTGTCCTAGCCAAACATCACCCAGGGTAGCTGGTTATGCTTACACACCTGCTGTGTGTACTACATAGGAATGGGAAGTGATCAGACTTTCTGTCTGTTAACTGACCAAACTTCCTGTGACTAGGGCAACTCAAAATAACATTAAAAAAATATATAAGGAGGGAAATATTGTCTAATATCCACAATTTTCAACCTTATTCTGTTGTCTTCTCTTTTCCCTTATGGGTTAATTCATCTGATAACAAGATTACAAAGCCCTGAGACTACCTGGTGGATATGTAAATGCCTCTTCTATGCTTTCCAAACTAAGTAGACATATTGGTCAGGACTTAGAGATGTTAAAACAACAGATTGCCTTGCAAAAAAAGAAAAAGTTCTACAAAATGGGGAGGCATAGACTTACTTCTCATGAGATAAAACTCTGTCGGGCTTTGAAAAAAACCACTGCCATTTCTTTGATACAGAGTAATTTTAAAAGCCTTGACATTGTTGGAAAAACCTGAGAGAGAGAAAGAGAGAAGGGGGGGAGAGAGAGAGAGAGAGAGAGAGAGAGAGAGAGAGAGAGAGAGAGAGATTTCAGATAATTGATACCAGCCTCTGTTCTCTTGGTACCCCTGGCTAATTTCTCTGCTATTAACACTGACTGGATCTTTAATTGTTATTCTAATTGGATTAACAATGGGCCCCTGTAAGTTAAACTATATGGCCCATTGTGTATTGGTTCAGTAAAATGACTGACCCTTAAAACCAGCTACACTTCTTTAGAGGAGGATGAATCCATGACTTGACTCATTAAGACCAGTGGGTAATTTAACAGGGCCCCAAACTGTAGGTCCCAAGACCTTAGCACAACTGACTACATGATGAAAATGCCATTCAGACTATAAAATACAGCACCTAGATAGTACCACCTGCCAAAGCTGTAGGCCTAATCTATCAAGGTCCATACAGTTCTGGGGAACTTTGGGTTTTTGGGCTTTTCTAGTTCCACTTCTGGCTAATTGTTGTTGTTCAATGAAATATGTCAACCCAGAACATAGTTTTGGTGTTAAAAATCTCACCTGAGAAAGGCTTGATGCTACACTGGGATCCCAAACACCCAGTGCCGTTGCAAGCTGGCTAATAAAGACTTTCTACTGGCTAAACTCATGTCTAAGTGGTCTTCTCTGGTGAATAACCCACAGAACACACACACACACACACACACACACACACACACACACACATTATATATGAATATATATGATTTAGTAAAAAGACTTACAGGTATGGCTAATTCAACAGTGGTTGGCTATGAACAGAAAGTCCAAGAACCCAGTAGTTACTCAGTCCACGATGTTGGATGTCTAAGCTGATTTTCGGCAGACGCTGGAATTTCAAGGAAGTAGTCCCTAATGCCAGTGAGGGAATGGACTTGCTAGTGAGGCCAGGGCAAGCAGGCAAAGGATCAAAAGTATCCTTCTTGGGGCTTCCAGCAGAAGGTGTGGTCCAGATCAGAGATGGATTTTTCCCAGTTCTAATAATCTGAATTAAAGGCATGTCTTCTTATCTCAACGATCTGGGTTAGAAATGGATCTTTCTACTTCACATTAAGCAAAAACCCTTCATAGGTGTGCCCTCTATGTTTGGGTTTCAGTTAATTCCAGACATAGTCAAGGAGATAACCGTCATTAACCATCACACTCCCTAAAACCTGGGCCGGTTTCAGCTAGTCCAAAGCAGCAAGCTCCGGCAATCCTTTCACCACTCCCACCTTGGAGTTGGGGTTAGGCAAACCAGGTTTGTTACAGAGGTGGAACAGATGGGGACTCTGTTCCTCTGGTTGCTTAGCAAGCATCCCTAACCTCTGAGACATTTCTCTAGCCTTAGGAAGGTATATTTGTACTCTGTAAATTAGCTACTCTCTGCCATTCTGTAATAACAGTATGAACAGAGTTAGTTACCTGGGAAGTAGCAGTGGCCAATCAAAGTTGTGGTCATGCCTTGTGAACTAGATTTCAGCCAAGGTTACAGGTTCCTCCTTTTTAATCTAGCTTCTGAAGAGATGGACAAAAACATTTTTAAGAATATCCTGAAGGATGTTTGCTGGCACATGTGTATAATCCTAGCCCTTGGGAAACAGAGCAGGGGATCAGTTAAAGGTCAGCTATTGCTACGAAGTAAGTTCAAGACCCACCGCAGTGCCAATAAAACCTATGTAAAAAAGCTAGTAACAAAAAAATGAATAGATATGCTTTTTAACCAAGTCTCATAAGCTATTAGCAGGCCAAACATTCTATTTAGTGATTTAGCAGCATTTAAAAGTAGGTGGGCCATAACAATCAAACACAGTTAAGAACATTAAGGTGTACCCCATATTTTAAATTTATTTTATTATTATTATTATGATGTCTCTGTGTCTGTGTGTGTATGTATGTGTCTATGTGTTTGTGTGTGTGTTGGGGTGGGGTGTGGGTAATGTGCAGTGTGTGTGTGCATGAATGTCATGTAGCCCGAGTAGAAGTTGGAGAATAATAGTTCTGTGAAGTTGACCTTCTCCTGCCTCCTTTACAGTGTCCTAGGGATTAAATTCAGTTGGTAAGTCTTTTTTTTTTTAAGATTTATTTATTTTATGTATATGAGTACACTGTTGCTATCTTCAGACACACCAGAAGAGGACATTGGATCCCATTACCGATGGCCGTGAGCTGCCATGCAGTTGCTGGGAATTGAACTCAGGACCTCTGGAAGTGCAGTCAATGCCTTTACCCACTGAACCATCTCTCCAGCCCCTAGTTTGTTAGTCTTACACAGCAAGTGCTTTACCTGTAGAGAGCCATGTCCATCCCTAAAGTAAGTGTTCTCTTGTGAGATTTAATCCCAATACATATGTCTACGGGTATGTACGTATTCTTGGTGGCCAAATTAAAATGGTTGTAGTTAAAGAGTTGGGGCCACCCAGACACCCAGAGTTTCGTTGCTCCCAGTTTGAGCCAGCAGCTTCATGCCTGGGGAACTCTTTTGAATGGTAAAGCTTCATACATGACTGCTACGATGAGAATGTGCATCTGAACAGGGTTCTGAGCTCATTTCCCTTCACATTCTGGGGTGGGGAAAGCCCTGCTCTAGCTCTTGCAGAAAGCATGGGGAAGCGAAGAATGACACAGCAGAAACCATTGTGGGTGGAAAGTGTTCTGGGGACCTGTCATCTGGGTCAGCTAAGGCGGCATCCTTACAACAGAATGGAAATGTGACTCACTGACTTTCTGTTTCTTCTCTCCTCTTTGTTCCCTAAACAATGATTATTATTGAGTTGTTGTTGTTGTTGTTCTCTAGCCCCCATAACCTCTAAATACCCAGTTCTAATTTCTCTTAAAACTATCTGGGAAAATCTAGCACTTTGTGTTGTTATTTCTAAAAGAAATGAGTAGCTGTGTCTACTTTGTACCAAATTCATTTGTAGACAAAATCCAACTACTATTGAGTTTGTGAGCTCTGGGTGGTAACAATCTGGTTTGTGGTGTGTGTGTGTGTGTGTGTGTGTGTGTGTGTGTGTGTGTGTGTGTGTGTGTGTGTGTATGTGTGTGTGTTGGGAAATGAACACAAGCTTTAATGTTAGGCTAGAACTTCAGCCTTCCAGGTAGATTCTTCCTCCCCAATTCCCTTCCCTACAGGTTTTATTAATCTGCAGTCATTAGCTCTTCTGTAAGTTTTCCTACTCAAAAGTGATTTAAATGTCTGACCCCTGAAGCACAACACTTTAGCTACTGTATATTATTCCAGCTATAAGAAAAATACATCGTTCTGGGCCTCCTGCTCCTTACAACTGGCTCCTTGCTAGCTCTGATTATGCTCCAAAAGTCTTTATAGTGTTTTCTTGACCTCTCCTAGTGGATTTTGATTGCTCAGTCTGGTCTGCTCCCCCATGCACTGCCTATTTCAATGTTCATTCTGTCATTCCACTGCTCAATTCAGAAAGTATAGTTTGTTGACCTGAGAGGACAAAGCAATGGAATCACAATCTAATGTGCTCATGTCAAGAGCCTTGGACTGTGGGGTGGATAAGCAGAGACACTTTCTAGTATATGTGAATGAAAGTGGAACATACAAGGCATTTGGGGTAATCATTGAGTGAGAGGAAATGCACTTTCTCTTAGGAATAAATCAAGTCAGCGTAGTATTTTCTTCTATAGGAAGAGTGTTTCTGGCTGTACAGAATTAAAAGCCAGACTCAGCCTGGCTTAGGAGAGGAAGGAAATTTACTAGGTCATAGAGCTCTGAAGTGTATGGTGAGGTCAGATTTCAGGGATAATCCAGTCAGCTTTCCAGCTCAGTTGACCTTTAGAATTTCTAGTTCTGCCCAGCCTGTGTCTTAGTTCATTTTCCGTTGCTATAACTGAATACTTGAATCTGAGTAATTTATGTTCTGCAGGGCTGAGATGTCCAGGAACATGGTGCTGTGTCTAGTGAGGTTCTCTCTGTCAAATCAGATGGGGAACATGGGGCAGAGCTTACATTTACAACCAAGCCACCCCTTAGGAATGTGTTATTCCATTCATTCATTCATTCATTCATTCATTCAGGCAGGCAGGCAGAGTCCTCAAGACCCTAGCAACTCCCAAAGGTCTTGTCCATAGACATGAACACATGAACCCTCAGATTACATTTCTAACACATAAAGTATACAAGACCCACCAAACAAAGTGGTCCACGCCAGCTTTAGCTTGACAGTGGCTGAAATTATTCTATCTATCTACAGGAGCTTACAGAGAAAGTGAGGACCCTGATCTGGTAACTACTCAGCGAATGGGAGCTTCCTTGAAATCTCATAAAATTCTTCTGATGTCCTTTTGGGCAACATTGTCTGAATTGAGTGATTCACTATGGCCAAGAGAACATGATTAAGCTAACAGAAAAATACGCACTATAGTGGTTTATGGATTACCTTATAGTGAGAGCTGAGGGTCCGGGGATTGCTTCATTGGAAAGAGAACAAGACTGCAGAGGCTTCACTCCATCTTCACAGTCAGGAAGCTCCCACAACAATGGTAGTTTCCTCGTGTCTTTCTGTGTCTCTGTCTCTCTTTCTCTGCTTGCCTGCCCCAATGTGTGTGTGTCTTTGTATATGTGTGTGTCTGTCTGTCCGTCTGTCTCTGTATGTATGTCTCTGTCTTTGTGTCTCCCCCTTTTCTCCATAAAAGTAAATGGCTGGAAAAAGTACTGTTGGTAACATTGGCTTTTCTCAGTGCCAGTCTTAATCCTCTAGGGCAGCCCTCCCAAAATGATAAAGACCAGAGTAGCTCAAACAGCAAAAACTTAGTTTCTTACAGTTCAAGAGGCTGGAAGTCAGAGTTAGGTTGGCCAGGACTCCCTGGAGTTAGAGCCCACACCCTGGTTCATAAAGAATCTGTGCCTTTAATCTCAGCACCCATCAGGTAGACACAGAGGGGTCTCTGTGAGTCTGAGCGAGCCTGGTTTTCACAGCAAGTTCCAAGATGCCCAGGGCTACATAGACGGATCTTGTCTCAAAACAACCACCCCCCCAACAACAAACAAACCCCAGTCATCTCCTTGCTGTCCTAGCATGGTGGAGGAGAGACAGAGTCTTCCTCTTGTTTAGAACACTGTCTGCAGTGCTCTTCCCAGTCCTCTGGCTCCCAAACACTCCTTCTGCCCCCTCCTTTGCTGTTTGCTGAGCATTGAAGGAATGATAAAGATCTCTGTTTCGGGCCAAGCACCCCACTCAATCTCCACTTATTCTTAGCCCTTTGACCAATGAGGAGCATCTTCAATTAGAAGGTCCTCTGACCAAAGCTAAGAGTAGTACTATCTGGAAACAACTATTCAGAAGGCAGTTTGTCAACACTCTTATTTATAAAAATAACAGTAGGAGATCCCTTGTTAGGTTCTATAATTTCTCTAGCTTTGGGCTTTTGATCAGGTTTACAGTACCAGTCATGAACTCCCTCATGAGGAGCAGGTCTCAAATCTAACAAAAAAAGAAAGTGGTTGCTGACCTATAATAATCGTGCTCGTATTACATCAGGGGCACAACTGGCCTGGCATGTCAGCCTACATCATGCAAGAAACAGTTTTTTAATTGATATGTTTTCCAGACAGGATTGCTTTGTGTGGCTTTGGTTGTCTTGGAACTTAGTTCTCTAGACCTTGAATCCACAGAGATCTAACTGCATCTGCTTCTGCCTCCCCAGTACTGGGATTAAAGTCCCCCCATGGCCCAGCTAGGTTCACAGCTTTTTAAGACTGTCTATGATCTTTCTCTCCCAGCAGACTGTACAGCACCTCGCAGCACTGTAAAAACTAGCCACCAGTACAGCAATGACCAGTACAAACATGTTCAATAGAATCAGTGGCAAGGTCAACTGAGAGTTAGAATGATCTCAAGACTCTATGGAGTTGACATTTAAATCAGAATTTTATTATATATAGTATATAATATTTATATAAATATGTGTATGTAAATATAACTAGAACATATGTGTTATATATAACATCTATCTATCTATCTATCTATCTATCTCTCTATCTATCTATCTATCATCTGTCTACCCATTATTAATTTGGGACAGTGTGGTAGTTTGACTAAAAATGCCCCATTTATGCAGGCAGAGTCTTCAAGACCCTATCAACTCCCAAAGGTCCTGTTTATTAGGAGGCATGGCCTTGTTGGGGGAAGCACATCACTTTGAGGCCTTAGAAGCTCAAGCCAGGCCTAGGGGCTCACTTTTTTCCCTGTTGCCTGCTGATCCAGATGTAGAACTCTCGGTTCCTTCTCCAAGACAAGGTCTGCCCGCATTCCACCATGATGATACTGCACTAAACTTCTGAAACTGCAAGCCAGCCCCCAATTAAATTCTTTATGAAAGCTCTCGTCATGGCATTTAACAAATCAGTTATTTATAATGTCACTGAGAATACAGATAAAAAGGAGAAAAAGTTGGAGATAGCGGATGTTTACATCAATTGAGGCTTAAGAAATAAAAGATCTTCCTGAGAAAATATGAAGAGAAATGTATGTAAGAAAAGCACCAAATAGTCATCACTTCCTCATGAACAATCATTAACAGCTGCATGATTGTATGGAACTATTGAAAATGAAGTAACAGACCAGCTTCGTCTTTGTCAGGATACACTCTAAATTCATGCTATAACAAATGAACGCATATTGGGTGACTTTCTTACTGAATGAATGCTAGGGCTTTATCCTTCACAAAGCCTGGTATGTATCAGGCATGTTGTGGAGTTAACCCAGCTTTTCCACTTCTATCTAAACGAGTGCTTTGAGCAGTTTGTCATCCATACACATGGTGAACAGAGGTTGTTTTCCCATCCATTGAAAGGGTTAATTAGCTTAGTTTTCAGTCACATCATCTGACTGTCAGAACATCAGGTATATTCATAGAGGCATTCCCGGTGGGCAAGGAGCCTGGGCACGCACTGCTCTGTGACCTAGTTTCTCCTTGGACTCCAGTCCTCTCTTGGGTCCACCATGGCCTCTCCTCTCCTTGGCAGGTCAGCTCTCACTGACCTTTTTTTCTCATGCCAGCCCTTCTGCTGGCAGTCTGGCCTCAGAGACTTCCATGTAGGCAGTGTGCAGGGTTCCCCTTCAAATTCGCTGTGCCCCCTTGGCTCTCCTTTAGGAGTTCACGATCTCGCATCTAGTCTCTTCTTTGACTCTAAGTATTTACCTTTACGGTGCTTAGTCTTGTGGGATTAAATTGTACAGAAATAAATCTTATTCTTCTGGGGCTTCCTTAAAATAAAAACTAGAGTTAAACCAGGGGTCAGAGCCAATTAATAATATTTATTGAGTTTCAGTAAAATATAAGAACTTCAAATTATGACAGCTCTGGATCTGAATCATTATTAATTTGACCAGAGTAGGAATTAAGACAGTTACTCAACCCTTATTAATCACAGTTTCTCCTTTAAAATTTAGAACATAAAATACAAAATTAAGTATATAAAATTGAAAAAAGGTTTAAGATAATGTATATAAAGAGATTGTGTATTGTAACATTCCGGGAACTTGATAGAAGGTTTATATAAGGACCACTAGATATATAAATTTATTATTTTTATCACTTTTCCACATCCTAAGTCAATCTATAAGGACTTGCAAATGTGATGATTAAGGGAGACAGAACTATAGTCTTCCCCTAATTTAGAGATCCATACTCGAGATTGCTGCCTCATTAGAGCTTTGTGATGTCTGTTTGGCAAGCTAGCTTGTCAGGGTTTTAAAGAATGGATCCTCAGAAAATGGAAAGAGTTCATTTTTCTTAAACAAGAGCAATTTTATTTTCCTTTATTAAATGAAGAAAAAGAACTGCCAAAAGGCATAGGAAAGGAGCACAACTCTTGTTATGTTGTATTCCATTCAAGTTGACTTAACTATTTTGGGAGCAAATTTCACTATGAAATAAAGGATTTTGGTATCAGAGACTCTGATTTAGGTTTTCCCACTTCTAGCTTATAGCATTTATTCCATGGTAGATCTCGCTTAGTTTCTTCTTACTCTTGTGTTCACATCATCTGGAAGATCACCATGGAACAATGGTGTGAACGGGAGGATACTTTCCCTTCAGTGGAAATTTTCAGTGACTTCTTTGTCTTGCTCTGCCCCGTTCCCCACTCCAATCTCCTTTCAAGAAAGCCTGTCACAGGTGTCTTTACCATAAATAAGTAGGCAGGAGGTTTTGTAGTCACTTAGGACTGACCAACCCTTTAGAAATTTTTTTCCTTCTGACTCTTGTACCAACTGAGGCCCAAGTACTTTTCATGTAGGTGAATGGTTCCTGTTACAAATTTTATCAAACCAAATGTGTTCCTTATTTACTCGTCCCATTCTAGAAATGTGCTATATATTTATAAATATTCTATGTTATAACACATGACAATTAAATATATTGTGGGTTGTAATACACATTTCAGTACATATATACAGGTAATGAGGTCATAATCAGTTGTATATTTATTACCTGCACCATAGGCCATTATTTGTGTTAGGAATATTTAAAATCCTATTAAAGTTTGTTTTTTTTTTTTTTTTTTTTTTTTTTTTTTTTTTTTTCGGAGCTGGGGACTGAACCCAGGGCCTTGCGCTTCATCTAGGCAAGCGCCTACCGCTGGAGCTAAATCCCAACCCGTTCGTTTGTTTTTTAGACAAGCTTTTTGTACTTAATAGTTCGGGCCATGTTGTTCTTAGAACTCACTTTGTAGACCAAGCTGGTCTTGAACTTACAGAGATCTGCCTGCCTCTGCTTCCCAATTGCTGGAATCAATGGTGTGTGCCACCAAGTATAGTTCCTATTAATTATTGGAAATGTACAACTAATCGTTGACAATCTTAGCAATCTCATTGTTCTCTAGAGCATTAGAAGTCACTGGAGTATTTTGTTAATTTCGATTTTTTTTGTATGCAAGTCTCATCTTTAATTCTCACACTAGAACTCCGATAGATAGCCAGGTAAAAGTGTGTACTGTTATGCAAAGCTGGGTGTTCTGTTATCTTAAGCAAGATTTGCCATGTATAAATAACCAAAGTAGCTGCAAATCCATTTGTGGCAGGTAGCAGAAGGGTCTCTCTTTACTGTCATTCCTGTTGCAAAAGGGTCTATTTAGATGGAAGAGAATTTAAAGTTGTGGAAATTTTCACTTTCAGTGACAAGGATGGAATTTAGGAAGTTACTGTTGTGTTCCCTGTGATGACACAGAGGAAGACTACAGTGAAGTTCACTAATTCCTGGCGGCGTTTACTTCCTCAAACACCGGTGTTACCAGATAAGAGTATGGCGAGCTTTAAAAGAACATACCCAGATTTTACAATTTAAAGTAAGATAGCTGCCTAGTGGAAGCTCAAGCTAATTATTCCCTAGAATGAAATTAATTTGTGCAAACATTTTTTAAGACACAGTATTTAAATATTTATATTTCTTACAACAATATGGATCTTAAAGATTAGGGGTGATATACCAGGATGTGACATTGTTAGCTGAGGAGGCACTATGAATCAGTGCTGCTGGAAGGGTCCCCAAAGTCCTTTTTAAAAACACATGCAAAAACAGTAAGTGAGGCTACAAAAGACTCTACCACAGTACCTGTACCAGGGCAGTGTAAGGCCAAGGCTGAGGATAAGCTTCCTTTTGACTTCTGATTTCACTGTGCAGAATCGAGATTGTTGTGTGAGGTGTAACTTAGTGCATACATGTACATCTGATAGTCCTTCTGTAAACTGCACACTATTGTGCTACCAAGAAGGGAGTGAAGCTGAGTTGAATTGAATTCTCAAAAGGATACCCTTGAGTCCATTTCCAAGCGCCAAGATTACACGATACATGCTGCTGCATCTGTTGTTACGTCGTGTTTGCAAATTCAGGGCTTCATGTGTTCTAATCAAGTGCCCTAACCATTGGGCTACATTCCAGCTCCCCAGTTATTTAGTTATTTTATTTTTTGAGTTGTATTGGCCAGCAACAATGTACACACATATGCTTTAGACACATGAAACTTGAACCTATTGGGATTACTCACTTTATTATGCTGTGACCAACATAATCTTATGTAAGCAACCTAAAAGGTTTTGGTTTACAGTCTCAGAAGGATGAAGACATGGCGGAGAGTTTCATCTCCTCATGGAGGCCAGGACACACAGAGAGGAAGCCACATGGAGGAGTCCGGGACAAGATACCCAAGCACACTGCTGGTCGGCCTACTTCCCCAAAGCCCTACTTCTCCCACCTACTGCTACAGCACATCCACACAGCAGCTATGGGGCATTCAGCTCTACACAACAAACACTTTGTATATTCACTCACATGCAGCCTATCCTTCTCTCTCTCTCTTTTGAAAAGAATACTGCATGTAACACTCTTCAAAAATCAGAATAACCTTGCTTTTAAAAACCGTATGTGTCGGGGTGTGGTTTTGCCAGAGACAGCTCATTGGTCAAGAACACTTGCTTCTTTCACAGATAACCTGAGTTCGGTTCTGAGCACCCACAGTGTGGCTCACAACTGCAGCTACAGGGGATCTGGTGCATTCTTTTGATCTTCATGAACACTGTGTTCACAATTAAAGAAAAACAGCGCTGTGAGTAGTGTATGCATATGTGAGTTCGAGCTTGCTTGGGCATGTTTCAGGCCAGAAGGCCACACCAGGAATGTCTATCACTCTCCATTTTACTTTTGGACATAGAGTCTCTCTCACAGAATGTGGACTTGCTGATTGGGCTAGACTAGCTGACTGGCAGCAGCCTGGGATCCTTCTGATTTTGCCTTTCAGCATTGCGATTGTAGGTGGGCAGCAGGGCTCACCATTTTTCCTTCTGTGAGACAGGGTCGGCTGGCCTGGACCTCTCTGCATGCAAGGTTCTGAATGTGGTAGAGATTTGCTGGTTTCTGATGAGGACTGGGATTAAAGGAAGGCTCTTACTACCACAATACCACACCTGGCATTTTTTATTGTTTTATTTTTAGGGGTGCTAAGAGCAAGTCTTAGAGCATAAGCCATTAGTGTTTTGTTCAGGTTTCTCCAGTGCCCATATGTTGGAGACTCTTCCCCATTTTTTCTTCTATTAGTTTGAGTGTATCAGGTTTGATGTGGAAGTCCTTGATCCACTTGGACTTAAGTTTTGTGCAGGGTGATAAGAATGGATTGATCTGCATTCTTCTACATGCTGACCTCCGGTTGAACCAGCACCATTTGCTGAAAATGCTTTTTTCCATTGGATGGTTTTGGCTCCTTTGTCAAAAATCAAGTGACCATAGGTGTATGGGTTCATTTCTGGGTCTTTAATTCTATTCCACTGGTCTATCTGTCTGTCTCTTTACCAATACCATGCAGTTTTTATCACCATTGCTCTGTAATACTGCTTGAGTTCAGGGATAGTGATTCCCCCTGAAGTCCTTTTATTGTTGAGGATAGCTTTAGCTATCCTGGGTTTTTTGTTATTCCAGATGAATTTGCAATTGTTCTGTCTAACTCTCTGATGAATTGGATTGGTATTTTGATGGGGATTGCATTGAATCTGTAGATCGCTTTTGGTAAAATGGCCATTTTTACTATATTAATCCTGCCAATCCATGAGCATGGGAGATCTTTCCATCTTCTGAGGTCTTCTTCAATTTCTTTCTTCAGAGTCTTGAAGATCTTACTGTACAGATCTTTTACTTGCTTGGTTAAAGTCACACTGAGGTATTTTATATTATTTGGGACTATTATGAAGGGTGTCATTTCCCTAATTTCTTTCTCGGCTTGTTTCTCTTTTGTGCAGAGGAAGGCTTATGTTCTAAGATCAAAAATCGACAAATGGGATCTCATAAAACTGCAAAGCTTCTTTAAGGCAAAGGACACTGTTGTTAGGACAAAACGGCAACCAACAGATTGGGAAAAGATCTTTACCAATCCTACAACTGATAGAGCGCTTATATCCAAAATATACAAAGAACTCACGAAGTTAGACTGCAGGGAGACAAATAACCCTATTAGAAATGGGGTTCAGAGCTAAACAAAGAATTCACAGCTGAGGAATGCCGAATGGCTGAGAAACACCTAAAGAAATGTTCAACATCTTTAGGCATAAGGGAAATGAAAATCAAAACAACCCTGAGATTTCACCTCACACCAGTGAGAATGGCTAAGATCAAAAACTCAGGTGACAGCAGATGTTGGCAAGGATGTGGAGAAAGAGGAACACTCCTCCATTGTTGGTGGGATTGCAGACTGGTACAACCATTCTGGAAATCAGTCTGGAGGTTCCTCAGAAAATTGGACATTGAACTACCTGAGGACCCAGCTATACCTCTCTTGGGCATATACCCAAAAGATGTCCCAACACATAATAAAGACACATGCTCCACTATGTTCATAGCAGCCTTATTTATAGTAGCCAGAAGCTGGAAAGAACCCAGATGCCCTTCAACAGAGGAATGAATACAGAAAATGTGGTACATCTACACAATGGAATATTACTCAGCTGTCAAAAACAATGACTTTATGAAATTCATAGGCAAATGGATGGAACTGGAAAATATCATCCTGAGTGAGGTAACCCAATCACAGAAAAACACACATGGTATGCACTCATTGATAAGTGACTATTAGCCCAAATGCTTGAATTACCCTAGATGCACAGAACACATGAAACTCAAGAAGGATGACCAAAATGCGAATGCTTCACTCTTTCTTTAAAAGGGGAACAAGAATACCCTTGGGAGGGAATAGGGAGGCAAAGTTTAGAACAGAGGCTGAAGGAACACGCATTCAGAGCCTGCCCCACATGTGGGGCATACATAAACAGCCACCAAACTAGTTAAGATGGATGAAGCAAAGAAGTGCAGGCTGACAGGAACCAGATGTACATCTTTCCTGAGAGACACAGCCAGTATATGGCAAATACATAGGCAAATGCCAGCCGAAAACCACTGAACTGAGAACGAGACCCCCATTGAAGGAATCAGAGAAAGGACTGAAAGAGCTTGAAGGGGCTTGAGACCCCATATGTACAACAATGCCAACCAACCAGAGCTTCCAGAGACTAAGCCACTACCCAAAGACTATACATGGACTGACCCTGGGCTCCAACTTCATAGGTAGCAATGAATAGCCTAGTAAGAGCTCCAGTGGAAGGGGAAGCCGGTAATGGGGAAAGGATGGGGAGGGGAACACCCATATAGAAGGGGAGGCAGAGGGGTTGGGGGGATGTTTGCCTGGAAACCAGGAAAGGGAATAACAATTGAAATGTAAATAAATACCCAAGTTAATAAAGATGGAGGGGGAAAAAAAAGCAAGTCTTCATGCTTACACAGGAAACACTTTGCCCTCTGACCTATCTTCTCAATCCAAATATTTTTTGCTACCAATAAAATGTTCTGTGAGTTAGAACATGTCCCCTCTTCGTAGTATGAACTATTTCACCACAGTCAAGTACTTTTGGACATACGGTTGCCACTGAACTCCAAAGATATAATTGCCCATTTTTCAGAGATTACATAATTCTACTTCAAAATTATCATCTGGTATCTTATTACTGTTCCATTGCTGTGAAGAGACACCATGACCAAGGGAACTCTCATAAAAAAAAGGATTGAATTAGGGGCTTGCTTACATACAATTTCAGTTAGTCCGTGATCATCATGGTTGGAAGCAGACGGGTACAGTGCACGCGCGCGCACGCGCACACACACACACACACACGTACAGTGGGGATAAACACAAGTCTGGGCTTAGTTTAGGCTTTTTTCAAACCTCAAAGGCCAACCCCAGTGACACACCTCCTCCAAAAAGGCCACAGCTCCTAACCCTTCCCTAAGTCAACTACAGTCTATAGGTTCAAGTGCATGAGCCTTGGGCTGCTCTCCTTCAAACTGCGCCTGCGTTTCGAGTAGGTAGACACTTCCAGGGTGTATACTGTGGTTGCTGGCTTGAGCCCTGTCGATGGAGCAGGACAGAATTCAATTGTAAGTTTTTCTATTGGAAAACCCACCTATGTCATAGGAACTAAGTTCCAAGTACCAGCTAATCAGAATCTTTTATTAACTGGACCTGGTGGCACACACTTGAATGGAAGACAGATCCTAAGCTTGAAGCCGGTTTGAGCTACACAGCAAGTCTTCTATTTGTCTTTGGAGAGCATCAAAGTATTCTGTTTTGTTTAGCTTAGAAGCTAGGATGAAAAAATTACGAAAATTTCCAGTATAAAAAACTCATTTCAAGAAATTAAAGGGAAGAGAATGTCCCCCAGGGCATTCCTAAATCCAGATGTGTTTAATATAGATCATTCCTGGAATTATTAGTCAATATATTGTTTCACTGAAACTAGTCTGAGTTTCTTTTCTGGAGAATCAAAAGTTCTGACTAAATATAGCAAGGTCAGCCAATCCATAAATTCATGGAGCAGCTTCAGTTAAGAGGACTCAATGCTGTTTAACCTAGAAGATGCGTAGTTTAGTCTCAATGTACTCTAATGCCAGTTTTACAGGAGTGCCCAGGACTGGCAGTCATAGGTGGTAGAGGGCATAATGTTTTTACTTCCTTAAAAGACAAATTCACACCTTCAAGAGTGAGCATCACATGTACCCTTTCTTCTTTCCAGAAGAAGAAATCAGTTTGAGCCTTTTGTTCAATGCCTGGTTCACTCTCTGATCTGAGCTCATTCCCTCCTCAGACCTCTTTCATTTGTTAATCTAACTACTGAAAGACGTGTGTCTTCCACTGGCCTGTATGACAAACTTAGTTCAGCTATTTATGTAACACATTATAATTGCATTCAAAGTGTATAAATGTCTCTTTGTAACATGGGGGTTCCTTTCTAAAGCGCATAATCTTATATGTGTGTGTAAACAATGAACAAGAAAAATTAAATTTGATTCCAAAAGGATTTTGAAAGTTGCCAATCACTCTAATAGATCTATTTTTAAAAATATTTACTGCTGGTTTTAAAATTTGGAAAAAAAGTTCCGTGGTTTTCAACCTAACTTACAATGTAGGTCCTCCTGTAATGTTAAGACAGGATACATCAGAGGAGTGTGTATGTGTATGTGTGGGGGAATGACATCTAAATGTGAAATTACCTGATTACATTTGGTTCATTATTTAAGATTTAAATTCACATCTTTTAAATCCTTAGTATTTTTCATTAGTACAAATTTAGAAATGAAGTATTCAGAAGGATCTAAGAGTTTACCTGTAAGGTCAATAATATTTGAATGTAGTGCACCACTAATGTGACCAAACTTCAAATAAACCGCCAAACAATTTTACAAAAAAAAGAAAAAAAAAACAAACACTTTTATTTTCCACAAGGAAGAGCAATAGGAAAAGTCAAATCATTTCCCACATGGTTTTCTTAAAACAGAGCCTACAAGGACATATTCAGCACCAAATAAAAGATTACAACAGCCATAGAATATAATCTATAAAGCAAACATTTAATATTGCACTTTGTTTCGCGAACATTTTGGATTTTACTTTTCCTAAATGAAAAATTAGGAATTCAAGATAGCTTGAATACTAGAGCGCAACTGTGACCCTCAGATGTTATGTCAGGAATTGACCAATATTTAGAATAGTGTAATGCCTCAAAAGAGTAAAGAAATACTTAATGGGAAAAATAAAACTTTACTTCACCAACTCTTAAAATAATTTTGTCACCAATGCCAATTATCAGAATATTGGTCATTCTTGCTTAATAAAGTATTTTGTAGAACATGGTAGTGAGCGCCCCGAGGCCATGCACACCAACAATTGTTCCCTAGTCAGACATAACACAGAGTCAGGTGTTTTTACACAATCCCTCCCAACAAAAACAAATCCACCAAATGCCCTTTATGCCAAATATCCCATCAGCTTCTTCTGAGGGGGGACATTCACAAAATGATTTAACAATTAAAAAAATAATTCACCCCCAATTCCTTATTATCTAGTATTAGTTTGCTATGGGAGCACGTAACCCTTTAACTGAATCACTTAAAACGTGATCCATTTTTACAATGGGCTTTCTTCACCCTGTCAGCATTATTTCAAACATGAATTATCTTCCATGTTTTCTTAAAGGCCACTTATGGAAAAGCCTATTTTGTATGAAGCTTTAAGACAGTATTTAACCAGGTCAAGCACCAGGCCGGAGTTAGTATAATTCTCAGTCACTCGAGCTGTGGGTCAGATGGCAAGGTGGACAGATGTAACACCCATCTCACACATACGTTGCAACATCAGAGATGCTGGTGCCGCTAGAAACACAAGTGAACTCTTAAAAAAAAAAAAAAAAATCACGCTACTTTGTACTTTGAGAAGATGGGGTTTTAGTTGTTTCATGAATGTTAGTATATGGTTACGATATAACCATAAATTATCTTTAAAAATATTTTATTGATGTGTTGATCTACATATACTCAAAGCTAGAGACCTATCAATTCCTCTTTTAGATGATAGAAAAAAATTGTTGAAAAACAATATTCTACACATGTACAAACTAAAACTGTTTATCCCAGAAAACATTCTGGTATTTCTACTTATAGAGTGTGTTCACTGTGGAAACAAATTTGGGATTTCGTTCTCTCAAACGTGAGCAATGTAAAAATGAAGCGTCTCCCATCATGACCTTGATGTACATATTCTGGCTTATTGAAGTACTTTGCATCAGCAAAAATGATTTCCAACATATGTGTTTTGGAGGTAATTAAGTAACTCTGTATAAAAATAAATGCACTTTCCCCTCCCTTCCCTAGTGACTGGACAGTTCCCACTCATTCTTAAAATAATAAAAATACTTCCTCAGAGCAACAGCCCTTGACTCTCCGCTGGTGCTTGCCCTACTGTCTTTCTCCACTCTGAGCTTTGTTTCTTCTTATATTTAATAATAAAAAGGGGAATGTGGGTGGGTTATCAGTTTTGTGTATGTCCCATTTCCGAAGTTCCCTCTCCAAAAAGCCAACCAAATAACAAGAACGACAAGAACAAGAACAAGAACGTAACAGTGCAACGAAACAGACGGCATTCCGACAGTTTGGCAAGTGATGCATTCACCTGAGATTGAGTGATGGTAGGCAGTCAGTAACACAATGCTGCTCTGCTGTCAATAGAAAGGCAACACTCTCACAGAACCCACACAACAGCCCTACAAAGTCTCTCGGCGGCCTCCTCCTCCCGTCTCTTTTCTCCTTGTATCTGTTGCTTATCTACTACAGTAGGCTGCAAAACATACAGCAAAAGGATTGGCTTGAAGGCATTTGATGTTTGTAAATAAATCCACAATAGGATCCAAGCTGAAGAGGTGATACATGGTCAGCCTAGTAGGACAATTCTGAGCATGTGCATATGCAGGTAGAGTCCAGGCTACATTAACTTAAAAAAACAAAAACAAAAACAAAAAACAAACCTGTCAGTGCGTTTTTGTTTTTTAATGTCAAAGTTTTTCAAAGCTTTCTTTTGTTCCATGTTGTGCTGACCACATAGTTTTTAAGAGTATCAAGAGTCTGGCATAAATGGAAAAAAGCTGTAGTGACATTGAACTGCACAATGTAAGCATTGAGCATGTGCAAATTTTCAAATAGGAAGGACAACATCCTTCTTTGCAACGGTGTCTTGACACATGATCACAGGCTAAGAAGACTGCCCTTGGTTTTAAGGAAAGCTCAGATCTTCAAGCATGTTGGAGCAGCCCAGAATGATGCTGTAGGATTCTAAAGCATGATCACTGGTTGTTTCACGTGTTTGCCATTTGTCTGGGCAAAAGCAATTCCACTTCCTCTGAAAACGTGTCTCCAAGATACTTCTCTGTCCTCAGCCGGAAGAGATACAGTTCGGAACCCACATCAACTTGATTCAGTCAAGTGTTCCTTCAGCGAGAGGGGCATGATGGTCTGTCCTCGGATGACTGATCAGGATTTGGATCAATCTAGTAGGAATAAGATAAAATTTACAAAGTTAACTTGGTAAGGTAAAGGAAGAATGTGACACTTTTAGTACCAGTCAGCAAATGTCACCAATACAGAGGACTCACATAACCTGTTAACTAATTATACCCTGGGTTCTCTCCCTTGAAGGACCACATGGGAAGGAAAGGGTGCTGGGTTCCTAGTATTAAGTATAGACCTGCATGAACACTTCAATTCACACAAGTTCCTGGCAGGTCTCTTCACTCAACATTAGTGGTGCAGAAACTCGGGTCATACCCGGGAGTATAACATCAAACTGCTCATCTCCTTTGTAAAGTGTCTTTTAATCTCATCCTAAATGCCAGTGCACCTTTTCCTGAGGCTCTGTGGTTCCTGTGAGGGGCACACAAAGGTCTTCTGGACAAGATTGATCCACAAGTTTTATGTCAAATACACATTTTTGAAGAGAGTAGTGTCGTCTTGTAGTTAAACCACATCCCAGAGCTATTTTAGGGTTGAACAAGTCTTACATTAACTTATACTCATCTTGAAATGGGCGGAATTTATGAAAAATTAGATTAAATTAATTCTATTTATATATTAACTAAAACATTCTCCCCATGAAAGCTATGAATACTCAAAGCCAGAAGCAAAATAAGAAATGTAAAAATAAAAACACAGTAATAGAATTTGTGAGAAATGGTAGAACATTTTCAGAATCTAACATACTTCTAATCAAAAATGTGCATGAACAGATTCTGAGTACCCTATAGTCAATTAAGATGATTTTAGGGAGCCATGTCTTCAGTTATGGGGTCATAGCAATTGGTTTCAAAGTAAAAACAAGACCCTTTGTGTCTAATGAGTATAAAACACTAAGAGTCCTACTATAAAATAGTGGAATAAATTATATGACTCGAGAATGATTGTCTTGATTTGTAATTATTTTGGCTATCAAGGCTGATTTGAAGGGTCCTATAAAAATGTGTCCTGTTGGCTCCAGTCGTGTGGGAAAGTCCTGAAACTGTTGAACCCAGCCCTTTCAGTCCTTCAGCCGCCTGCCCTTCCTCCCTGGACTGCCACACCTTGGGAGGGCTATTCATATTTTAAGTCATCTTAATCGCCATTTCAGAAAAGCCACTCTATTCCTAACTAAGCTCCAATAAAGTGCTCATTACCTGGTGGTGTTTCCTAACACTGTTAAAACAGTATTTCCCTCTGAATCTTATTTCTTTATTCACCAATTTGTGAGCTCATGTGCCCAATGTCACCAACATGAAGAGCATAAATAATTTAGCAGGTTTTTTTTTTTAAAGAAATATGCTACTTTTAGAAATATGCTATCTTTTCTTATGACTAAGAATGCTAAAATATGCAAAAAATAGATTGGATAATGAATAATATAAATTCTAGCTATTTAATTAATGTCTACAAAATTATAAGGTTATTCCTTAAAAATGCTAATGAATTAACTAGACTTCAAACATCATTACTATTTCTTGGACCAAGTCATTAGGGTTGAAGTTAGATAATTTGACTTCTGACTGTAACTTCTAAGCTGTCGTTCTACATTTTTGTTCTCCCAGGATAGCCGAGGAGCCCCTGTCCTGTTACAGCCTGTATCTTGTTAAGTCCTACATGCGGATTTCTAGGAGACTCAGCACACGCACGTGTCTTGGCGCTTACCTCTGAATAGAGAGGTGGAGGCAGGAACCGGAACTCCTGGATATATGCGAACAGTGGTCCTTGAAGAGCTCTCTCAAAATCATCACAAGCACTCACTGGTGCGAGATTATTCCGTCTCTGTTCCTCCGTTACAACCTCTGCATAGCTGGGTGGTGCTGAGGGAGAAAGATACACGCAATTCGAACAACATGTTCTTATGCATGTCAAAATACACAGAATAGTAGATATTAAAAAAAGGTCATGTGAAAGCATAATTATTTGTTTGGTGATTAAAACAAGGAAGACATACAACCAAACTTAACATTAAGGTCATATGTGCTATGTCAGGAAAGGTACAATTTAACTAGGGATGTAATATACCAAAAACAAAAGAGAAAGTCTTAATAATAACCGAGTATGTTTAGAAATGTATTATCTAATTACCTTCAGGTCTTTCAGGAAGGGACAGACCGAGCCAGTTCATATTCATGCTACACTGACTGCTCACGCTTGAGGTTCTGCTCCCAAATGGATGCAGAGGGATGGTCCCAATGACTAGTGGCAAACTGAGAAGCAAATCCATGGCCCCGGGAATATCCACGTATACCTACAGGGACAAAGGCTGCCGTCAGCATCCCAGTACAACCTCCTTTACAGCACAAGCTCATTCTGACATTAGCTGAGATCCTCTTTCAGTTTCTAGACAAGTTCTCTTTCATGTGCAATATTCTAGGCTTATGTGAGGTAGAAGTAACAACCATAATTTAAAGACACACACACACACACACACACACACACACACACACACACACACACACACACACACACACTCTTACACTCCACTACTGCAGACTATAGAAACCATACTTGGATAAGCCAACACTACAACCCCAAGGCTTTAAGGCAAGTCATAAAATGTACAGTAACACCTACCATTAGCGAATACTCCACACGGATTATACTACAGTCGAGGATGGAGGGTGAGACCGGTGGGATCTTGAGCAGCTTGCCGTCCCACGTCTCCGTCTTCCCAGATGATAAGGACTCCCCACGTAAGTTTGCCACCAGCTGTTTTACTTCCTTCATTTTCCCTTTGGCGTAGAAGGCCTGCGTTTGGTAAATGGCTGCCTTTGGCACTACCATTCGGGAAGAGCAGTTCTCAATCTCAGCAAATATCTGTATTGATTCACCTGCAGAGGGAAGCCGTTAAATTTACTATTAGAAAACAAATAAGCCAACACCCACTATAAAGGGTAGACTTCTGAAGCCCAATTATGAAGCCCAGCTAACGCTATGGCAGAGAAACACACTATCCTGGAAGTGAGCAAAGAGACTTACAGTTAAAACACAACTTGCTCACTCACGGTGACAGGAGGAAAGGAGCCCATGTTTGTAAAAGGAAAATGGACAGGGACAGTGGACAGAGCTGTACTAGGGAAGGCTGGCTGCTCACATTAGGTATTTCCCACAAGCTAAGTGTATTCACAAACGCGTTTTTGTGGGCTTCAACCTCATACATACCTGGGGTGTAGCCCTTCCTCTCAATTTTGGCACTTAAGGATATTGGGCCTGAGGTGCAGAACCAGCAACAGAGTGTCTTTTCTTTTGTGCCTGCTTGGGGTGACTGTAAAAAATAAATTGAGAAAAAAAAAAAAAATCAATGGACAAACTCATAAAAATGCCAGAACATTTTAAAAATCAACTAAGAGAATTAATTTTGTCTTCCTAACAAATAGCTTTAAGGAACATCAGACTTCTGTTTTCATATAAACTTCCATTCAATAAAGGAAAAAAAGGGTTAAAGGCTTTACTCCCTATCCTAAAGCAAAGCTTTAGTCCATCATGTACAAATAAACTAATCAAAATAAGCAAAACAAAGCAAAAAAACCCTTTCCAAATTCTGCATAAACCGTCTGAAACTTGGTTGCAATTCCAAATGGTATAACATCTTACTTTGAAAATGTAAAAAAAAAAAAAAAAAAATTAGTAAACTGTCCATTTTAAAGGTTGATTTTTTTATTTCTTTAAAAATGTCATCACTTGTTTAAACCAAATTTGAATTAGTCTTGTAAAATGCAATTAAAAAGAAATTAAGGGTTTTTTGTTTGTTTGTTTTCATGAAAATGATGAATCCCCATCACTTGACACCTATCCCTAATTGGAAAAATGCAATATAGTACGAAGTTTAGATTGTGACATTTAAATAGGAGTAGATGTTCTCCTATTGTTCATTGAATCATTTAGGAACCATGCCTTGTTACTGCTGTGCTCTGCATAAAAGATACTTCACATATCAGTTTTTTAAATTTACTTAGCTCAGCATGAAAAATAGGAAAAATGAAAAAAAAATCATTTGCTTGTGTGCTCTATTTTTTCTACTATATTTTAAAATAGGCATTTTAAATGAAATTTAATAAAATTGCTTTGTCAGAGCCATGGAGTTGCACAGATTAAGTAGCTAATCTTTATGGATTCTTAAGTTAAACAGCAATCCAGGAGTCAGTCAATGCTTACCAGTAATGAAGGAGTGTTGATATCTATGTGCTCAAAGACTGTAAATTCCTTCTTTAATTTTACTGGTAGAAGCCAAGGCCTATGCAATTCGGCCTTCACCCAATAGCGCACACTGCCATGTCGGCCTTCAAATGAGGTAGCAAGTGGTCTGTGTAAAATATAAAGATGGATGTATTAATCTTCTGTCTAAAAATTCAATATTAGATTGGAATAAATACATTAGCATGTACAACTGTCTAAGAGGTACCACAGATAGAAAGATGTCACCATGTACTGTTTGTGGACCAACGAGGCACTACATATATAATTTCTTAAAACTTTCCAAAGGGATAAGTCATTAGGGAAAGATCTTTTATTTTCAAATAATGATAAGAGGTAAATTTAACAAAAAATTTGTTTTTATAGCCAGAAGAATACAATACCTTCAAACAAAAGAGTCTACTTTTAATGTTAGTGGCAGAATTATGAAAGTTAAACTATTCTTGAAAGGTAAAAGTTTAAACACAAAAGTAAAGCCTGACCTCACTATTTCTACTTTAAAATCCTAGATCCTAATAAAACATTGAGAAAAGAGTCTCTATACTGCTCCACTTTTGTTAGCTAGGAATTAGAACCTCTTTTTATAGCAACTAATTAAGTATAGCATGAAAAAGGTCTAGGATATTCTCACAATTTCCTTTTTCATAAAGTCACAGAAATGGTAAATTTTTTTTACACCCCTGTTCATTCAAATTCTAACTCCCCCCTGGCTATTTCCTAGCTTTACTTTCTAAGGCTTGAAAAGAAAAATATTCCCATTAAGTCTATGTCAAAAGAGTCAAAACTGTTTCTCAACTTGGCCAGATTGTAGGTTTTGGTGTGTAAGAAGCAGCCTGTCCCATTAAGAACTGTCTAGTGTTGTTATTTAGAAAGCAGGGGGCTAGATATTCTGGCAGAACTGCCACTGTTTTACAATGGTTATGAACTCTACATAAAATTCTAATGTTGAGTGAATAGACATGGAGTTAGATACAGTCAAGGCATGACAGACTGTTACATGAGCTAAGTTCATTCCATAGATCAATGTGGGTGCCGTTCATAGGTTTCAGAATCATCTGTTAAAGGCTAAGAATGCACTGTATTTCAAGCTTTCCACTCTTAAGTCCGGGTTATGATGTCTTACGTAATGCCCACAGCAGCTCTTAATAAAAACACACTGAATCTGTATCTAAAAACAGGACTATCCTGGAGTCTTACGTTTATATTCTAAATTTATTGCTCATCATTCACAATAGGAGAAAAGATAGAATGTGAATTTTAATCCAGTGAGCCTCAGCGCTCTTCTGATGAAGACATACTCAGCGGCTGACTGAAGGTTTACTATTTGACCAGGACCTAGTGACTCACCAGTCCTACATTGGATATTAACGTTTGGTAAGCTTCAAACACTACTGTAAATTCTAACGACTAAGTGCGCTTTCTGTAATTTTGCCACATTAGATTAAAAATAGCTCCTTCTGTTTAATACAGTATTTTTCTCTGTCAATATCAAGTTTCTATAATGAAAAGGGTTTTTTTTAACTAAAAAATTAAAAACTCTGTATTTAAATATGAACTAATCTTGTAAGACTGTACTTGACTAAGAGTATCAATAGAAAATGCCTATGACTTAGAATACTCACGTCTGTGGAAGCTCAAAGCTAAATGCATATTCATGCCGTCCTGAATGAATAGTGCTGAAGCCTTCTTCACAATTATCATCATCTGAAAAAACAAAAGCAGAAAACAAAAACCTTGTCATTCTCAGGTGGCATTCAAGGATGTTCTTCATGATCAAAACCACAAGCTTTCATCTTAAGCTATCAGAGTTCTAATCCCAACTTCATTATTTGCTCTGGCTAAAAATAAGACTCCTTACTCCTCATTTTCCTCAATCCTCAAATGAGGAAGATGAATATTTACACTTTATAGGCTGTGTTATTTCAGTGGGGGAAAAAAAAAAGAGTTAAAAAATGTATCGAAAACAGGTTCAGGTACCCAACCACACTGTTATCTTGGTCACCAGTTGTTTATTAAGTGTGCATCAAATAAAAATTGTAGAATATTTCTCAAATTGCCCATTTTTGGTGACTACTTTCTAGAAGACCATTCATGTTGTACCCAAGAAGCAGAGAGTTTCGAGGACCCCTGGGACTCAGGGCTTCTCAGAAGGGACTCTGTCAATAAGAGAAAGGCAAGGGACTGTTTCAAAGCTAAATACAATTGTTTACGTAGACAATATTCAACACACAAGTGGTTTATGCAGCAGCTAAAATCTGCTTTTTTAAGTTTAGTGACAAAGAAACATTTTGTTCAACATCCATTTGCTGGGAATTGGGTGGGGGGTGGGTTGTGAATAAGCTTTCACTTAACCCATTTCTTTTGCTCAGCATCATTTTTTGTATGTGTGTCGTGAAAATAAATTAAAAATGTGGAAAAGGTCCTTTTGGCTGTCTAGGTAATATACCGAAGTCTAGTAAGACTTTACTTGGTGTGCAATCCTTTTTAATTAGCATGGGGTGGGGGCTGGCGCTGTATCATTACACTTCGCCGAAGTACTGAAAATACATAAAAATATGACTTTCATCCCTAAATCATGGTGACCTGACCATATCTGCGCATTGCTTCCAGAGCCTCCTGGGGAGCCCCTCTACAGCGTCAGCCCTGAGGACCGGCCGGGGGAGCCATGGCCCGTCAATTCGCTCCCTCCAAGGCGCCCAAACTTCGCCTCTCTCCCTTTCTTCCTCCCGGCTCCCTTTTGTGCCAGCTCAGCAGTCTCATTGAGGAGTGCTGCGGCCGCCGCGCCGTGGTAAACAAGTGCCTGGCTGTCAATCAAGAACTAGACTAGAGCAGGAGAGGACCGGCCTAAACCGGCGCTGAGCAGATCCCAGCCGGCCCGCCCGCGCGCGGCCGCGCTCCGCGCGCCCCGCTATACATACGGCATACGTCGCGCGGCGCTCGCGCCCGCGCAGCCTAGAATGCTGGGCCGGAGGCGGAGCCACGGCAAGCCGAGCTTCCGCTTTCCACGCCCCAGCCGGTGACCGGTTCAATCTGGCTCAGGCCACCCTGACACCTTCGCTGTTACAGCGAGGGGGAACTGGGGCGGCGGCGCGGAGGCGGAGGCCCCGGGGAACAATGGGCGAGGCCCAGTTGGTGCCGGTGATGTCTCCCCTATCTGTCCTGTGTCATGTCCCCTCGGGTCACACAGGTACCAGCCCCGGGGGTACCCTGGCGCCCGCACCTCCATCAGCCTTTGGTGGGATTTTTAACCGAGCTTGAGCCCAGGGCAATGAAACCTGCGGCGGCTGCAGTGGGCGAGGGGCCTGGGACACCCGGAGAGGGGCGCGCCTAGGGGCGGAGGCGGCTGGCCGGGAGGGACCTTTACCGGCGCACGCCGGTTCCAAGCCTCGCCCCAGCCGGCGCGAGCCGGCTCGACTTCCCCTCCCCCCGTGCCCAGTCCAATCAACGCCTGGCATCGCCTTAGCAACAGGCTAACAAACGCAGCTCCGCCTATCGCCGGGCGCCCGGGGCGGGCGCTCAGCTACCAGGCTAGTTTGAGCGAGCTGCCAGTTTGAAGTCATTGAAACTATTCCAGCCTTAAGAGCCCGTCCACGCGTAGCTAGGCTTGCCGGGGCACCTCGCAGGGCGCAGGTAGTTATCTTAACTGTGAGATGGTGGTGCAACGGATCAAGTGTTTGTCCACAGAACTCGTTCTTTCCCCCCTACTACAAGTCTTAACTCTTCGAGGAAAAAGCCTTTGTCTCTTCTTATGTTTTTAAAGGGTGCGACGTCAAAGCAGGTTCAAACGCAAATTCATGGATCTGCCCTTTTTAAAAAACAAATACGAGCGCTGTCATTAGGCACTGTATGGCCCATTCGTGTGGACGCTGCGGAAGGTGAACTAGGGAACCATTTCAGCATGTAGAACACCTCGGTGTAGCTGCGTAAACCCCAAGACTTGGCTTCACCTTTATATTTAAAAGACGGTACATTAATTCTGTGTAACTTAAAGCATCCTCCATTTCTCACTTGCGTTAAGTTCAATTAACGTCTCCCTAGGATGTATATTTTAGATACTTAAAAAAAAAAAGCATGCCTCTATCTGAAAAATCGCCAGTATTTGCACTAAAATACTGCATTAGAAAGAAGAAACACAAATTACATAACCAGTTTTAACATTATATTCTTCTTGGACTAGGAATTAAGTCATCGCCACCACCTGACGCGTGTAACCAATCTGCTGAGAGCAGAACAAGCGCCCCTCCTCACCATCCCCCAGAACTGGTCCGAAACAGGATTGAACCGCTTCTAACAAAGGGTGGAAACTTAGAAAAACAAGCTTGGAGTCGCCTATATTTCCACATTGTAGCCACTTAAACAACAGATCCCAAATCTTAGGACCTCTTGTCCCTTTGACAATGCCTTAATCTTCATCTTGTACCCAAAAACCAAATCCGATGTGCCATATACTTTTCAATTCCATCTGTCTGCCATGGGTTTCATTGAATCCACGTTCCAAAGTTAGACATGATGCTCCGAGAAGAAAAGTACTGACCCGGAATGGCTTCTAAACTGACTTAATAGTTTGCATCATGATAGATATTATCCTTTAAAATAAATGGTGCTTGATGTACATTTTAAAAGGAATTGGGAGAAATGGGAAAACACGTGGGGGTGTTGATGCCATATGTCAAAATAAGCCAGGGAAACCCTTTATCAAAGAACAATAATCAAGTCTTTAAAGTCGTTTGCACGTTAATATCAAAAGCAGATACATCTAGCAACCTTCTTAAAATGTCACTACAGTTCTTTATTGGAGCTCCTTCCTGTATCTAAGATTGTAAAATAAAAGGAGAAATCCAACATTGGACTGCAGACTTTGCAAATGAATTTGAAAATATCAGTAAAACGACGGAGTCACATTTGAACACGTTATAAGGTGCGTATGGCAGATATGAAGCCGGTTACAGATGAAGTTAAGTGCAGTTTGCACTCACTTTGCAGACGCCTGCATGGATTACAGCTTAACACGCTTGGACGTCAAGGAGAAACTACATCTTCTAAGTTTGCTAACCTTCATCAAACTGCCGACTAGAACTGCATTAAATGAGATTAAAGTTCTCATGCACAGAAGTAGAATGTAGTGACTAATATAAAAACTTACCTCTTTCGTGCCCAATTAAGATGTCTTTATGGTTGAAATATTCTACTTCTTCAGTGTAATTCTGTGTATAGGCAGTATTGGAGCCGGCGTTTCTTGATTCAGTCCAGCGTACTTTCGCATGTCCTCTTGCATGAATTTTAAGAGATTTTACTCTGATTTCCCCAGTAACTTCTAAATTTACCCTTCCTGAGACAGTGTCCCCGCTAGAATACACGGGGACATTACTGTCATTAAGACAGTCAAAGCTTATTGTCAAACTCTTTACCTTTCCCAGCACCATGATTATAACAAAATCTATAAAAATATAATAAGACCAAAAAAAGTCAAGATCGCATATAAGACGTGATCTTCACTTAACACTGATCGGTGTCTTTGCCGTGCAAAAGAAAAAAAAAATCTTGCAGGCAGGATCAGTGATTGTCTACAAATAGTTCATTGAGATTTCTTAAAAAGTCAGGGCAGCAGAGAAGCCGCTGCTCCACGCTCCTGCTCGTCTCAGTGGTCTCCTTACAAAGACGGGCGGCTGGAGGCTGCCAGCTCACTTTAAGAGCAGCTTTGTGAAAAACAACCCCAGTGCGCAGGCGCAGGCCGCGACTGCAGCCAGCCTCCCTGCGCGTTCCCTCCCGCGAGGCGCGCGCCTCCCTCTCGTCGCGCGCTCCCGGTACAGTAGGTGTGGAGCCGGCGTCTCTGACTTCGGTGCATGGGCCGCTGCGATTGGCCGGCGGGCACTCCGCGCGGCTGCAGCGCCGGCCCCGCACGCGCTCCGCGAGCTAGGTAGAGGGGCCCGGCGGCGCCAGGCCAGGGTGTGCGCCCGTACCGCGGACCCGCAGGACGTGCGAGCCGTGGGGGAAGGGGAGAAACCGGTTGGGCAAGCCGCTGGTGGCCCCAGTCTAAGCTAATGAATTTCAAAAGAAAATGTAATAAAAAGCAGACAAATATTGTTCATAATAGAAAGCATTGTTGACTTGGATAGAAACAACAAAAGCAAGCAGGACTTTGTAGACAGGGTGGCAATGGACTAAGCCAAGGCCTTAGGAGCCAAAGAACAATGCTCCAGGCAGCTCTTGTCTTCAGCTGCCTTCCTACAGCTTCAAACTCGACCAAGTTGTCTGTGTAGTGTGTAGGCCCGACCACTTCCTCGAAGGGAGAAAAAGTCCTTTTTCAAGACACCACCTACTGCTCCATTGCAGAGAATGACGCGATTACAACTTCTGTATCCTCAGGAATAAGAATAGAGCTCACACCCCTAATTACCACCTCATAAGAGACAGTTTGAACATAGTCATTTAGCTGACACTGTTTACAACAGACTGAAAAGTCTTAGCTAGAAAAGCATATACGGTGGTTTTTGGTTTTTAAGTATGATTTGTTACATAAGTGAGGCTTAATTTTTAAGCCTTACTTTTACTTCAACATGCTAATTGCCGTGCTACATCTTTAAATACAGGCACATTTCTCCTTTTTTCAATGCCTTGAGTAAAAAAATGCAGTTCTAAACATCACCAGGATTTAGAGGGTAATGGCATAGACTAAGATCATTAACAGTCAACATAATCTCATAACGTGGCTATATTATAAAATCCTGTTTTATGCATAGCCAAAATCGGACGAGGTTGTCTATAGTTAAACATCAGATCCTTTTTGCATGGTAAATCCGGATAGGGCGAATCACAACAAACTATTTTGCTGTTTTCTTTATTTAAAAAAAATCTACATTTGTATTTAATTAGATTTAACTTGACACATGAGCTAAAAAAATCTAGAATATAACTATGTCAAGAATAATTACTGGGCAAGCCATTTGTCTGAAGAGTTTGGCTTGTTAAGCATAAAATTACACATTTGTGTATTTTAAGGCGGGGGGGGGGGGCAACTTTCTTCTCTCGGTTGACACCTGGTGGATAATGTAAGTAAAGTGCCTAACCCTTGGGCTAAGGGTTGGTAACAAATACTACTGGTGTTTTTCTCCCCCTAGTGGAACAGCCATGACTTTGCTGGAATGTCAAGTTTTGTTCAGTATAAGGTGAATAATGCATTAGACAATCATATAAAATTGAGCAGGGAGTGGAGTTAAAATTTTTAAAATTTGTATGTATGTATGTATGTATGTATGTATGTATGTATGTATGTATGTATGTATGTATGTATATCTGTGTGAAAGCATGCATGGTATGGTCTGGTACCTGTTCAGCCAAAAGATAAGTGGCCTCAGATTCCCTGTTACTGGTGCTATAGGTAGTTGTGAACCTGGCTACGTGGGTGCTGTGAACTGAACTCAGATCGTCTGGAAGAGCAGCAAATACTCCTAACAGTTTTGTCAGTTCTCCAGGTCCCTGTACAAAAATTCTTTACCAAACTTACATTTAAAATTATTGAAGGCTGCTGAATGACTGCTGTGGTTTTGGTAAAATTTCTCCAATATATATATACATATATATATCACATTTTTAAATATTAAGAATCACTATTTAAGTGCATGAGAATCGCATTTAAAGGAAAAGGACCTTAGTATTACTTGTAGCTTGCAAAGTTTGTAATAGAGGAATCACCCCCATCCCTGTAGAGCTCCCTCTTCTATTTGATGCTCCTAAGATCTTTTGCTTCATTGTATTTACTATTTTTCTAATGTGACTTCTTAAACACTTTAGTAATGGACACACTAAACCTTTACCAACGATAATTTTAACCATGTTGCATTTATTTTACCATAATCCCCTTTTCCTTTTTTGATTTTGTTACATACTATTCCTCAAGTTTTTAAACAAGTATATTTGATTCATTTTGCTTCCCCTCCTTAGTTATTGAGACTACAGAAAGCATGCGGAATACACATTGTGGTACCTCTAAATACTTGTTTATACTTTCATTTCTAAAAGAAATGTTATGCTTAGATCAAATTTTGTATGTTACTTCTCCTGACTTTAATAACTTTGCATTTGCAGACTCAAGATGTCTCCACTGGAGACAGCTGTGGGTGCTGGGCTGCGCCATGCTATCTTGGGCTTCTCTGATGTTTCACTGGGACAGTATTGTATTTTGCTTAGATTTCAGCTATTCATCTTCACACCAAGGCTCTTTCCTGCTGCAGCCCAGCCTACACCTCATATGCTTTCTCCTCCTACTCATCTGCTAAGTCTCTCCTCCAGTCAAGTACATCTTCTGCCCCTTTTGTTGGCTTGGCTTGTTGTTGCCAATATGTAATTTAAAGGCAAGAGTCGCTAAGAGGAATTGGTTTCAGTTTCCTATAGCAAATTCGTATTTTACTGACTGAAAACTTGTTTTAGGAGAATGCTACCCTTCCAGTGGCCTAGTGGTCTCTGTTGATAATGAGGTTTATAAATGATCTAACAAGCCAGGCATGGTTGGAGCATGACCGTAATCCCAGATTTGGAGGGCGGGATGGGAGTTGGGGGGGACGATGGAGGTAGAAGGATTAGGAATTCAGGGCCAGACTTGGCTACCTGAGATCCCATTCAAAACAACAACAACAACAACAACAACAACAACAACAACAACAACAACAAAAGACGAAAAGCAAAAACAAACAAAAACCCAGCTTCCAGTAAGCCAGACAAACAAAATATCAATAACTAATGTAACAAAACCCAGACTTTATCTGTGGCTGGCACCTTTTCCAGATGCTTGTGGAGGATTTGAGCCTCAGGTTAGTGTTAACTACCCTTATTTACTGTCACTGAACATCTGAAGGAGACGATCTTTCCTAGCCCATCAGTTTATGTTGCTATTGTTCCTGTTTGGGGAGATTTTTTTTTACTTGACTAGCTGTAATTAAAAATAATCAGAAGAGTGTCTGCATGGGAAAAGCGCAAGGTGAGGCAATTTAAGTTTGAAAGTTGGTTGAGGAAATGCTACTTTCAGAACTGTAAGCTTTTTTCAAGTGACCTTTTATTTTAGGGTCAGGAAACAGATGGCCACTCAAGTTGTGAAATAGCACATTTCATGTATGGCCTAGTAAATTCTCATGCATAATTGGCACTTGGATTTATGTTTATCATTTTTGTAAGATAAACCTTTTGGTTTTTGTAGCAACTGTGTAAACCAGCGTATTTCACAGGAGAGAAGAAGATGCATCAGAAATTCCTATTCAGGATTATCCTGACCTCCTTACAGACGTGCATGGATTTTACTTGGAAGGATCGGTCAGATTTTTAATGCTTTATCATTTTGGACTTTGAAACACATGTGTCAGGTTGTCTACTTCTCTGTGGGACACCTGCCTCTCCCAAAGAAACCCACCAAAGAGTGATTTTTCCTCCTCCAGCAGCTATCAACTGCCATTAGCTCCCGGTAAGAGATGGGGACTACAGAGCACCTTTCCATCTATGCTGGGATTTTGCTTAGTTTGATCTTGAGCAGGTAACATACAGTACTGTGAATTCATGAGTACTCTAGCCAGAAGACAGCATTTCTCCATCCTCTCTGCCCTCCTTTGGTTCTATAAATGTTGATATATCAGCTTTAAGCATAAGTTCACTGTATAGAATTTTACGGGAAGATTTTTTTTTCCAGCTAACCACACACAAAGAAAAATCACATGAGACTGATAAATTAAAAAATGAGTTCAAATTACCCTTATTTAAAAAGTGAATCCCTGGAGCTGGAGAGATGGCTCAGAGGTTAAGAGCACTGGCTATTCTTCCAGAGGTCCTTGGTTCTATTCCTAGCACCCGCATGGCAGCTCATAACCATCTGTAACTCAGTTCCAGGGGATCCAACACCTCACACAGACACACATGCAGTACCAGTGTACATACCTGTGTACATAAAATAAAGAAATAAAAAGGAAATGATTTCTTAAAAAAGTGAATGCTACACCATGATATCCTTACTATGGTGTAATATCAAACTTTGTTAAAAAAAAATAAGGATTTGTGCTGGATGGTTTTCCTCAACTTTATGTAAATCTACACATATTTGGGCAGAGGGAATCTTAGCTAAGAAAATGCTTCCGTAAAGTTGGCCTTTAGAAAAGTCTGTAGAGCATTTTCCTAACAAATTATTTATATGGGAGACCCAGCTTTCGGGGAGGAGGGGCATAATGGAAGATGGCCCTGGGTGTGTTATGTGGAATAGGCCGAGTAAGCCACGGAGAACTGGCCAGTAAGCAGCAACCTCCATGGTTCCAGACTTGTTCTGGATCCATCTTACTGTCTTGAATTCCTGCTTTGGTTTTACTCAGCATTGTACCATGACTTGGAAGTCAAATAACCCTTTCTTCTCCAAGTTCCTTTTAGTCATAGTCTTTATTACTGCAATAGAAAATAAAGGGAGACAGAATTTGCTGTGGTTTTATTGGTTAAAAAGCAATATCAGCATTAAAACACATAGACTTTCTTTTAGTAGGTTTTTACATTTTGACTTTTATGCATGATTTTCTGGTTGTTCTGGGTATTAAATCATTACAAAGGAGGTACAATTCAGTACAAAGGAAATCTCAAATGCCCAGCAGAGACTTTGTTCTGTGGTTGTCTCATGAAGAGCATTTTGAATAAGCCTAGCAAGCTTAGAAAGGAAAAATATAGAATATATGGTTTAAATATTAAAGGGGCATCAGGAAGTAGAATAGAGCTGAATCGTATGTTCTAGAAGATACCAGATTAAAGGAGTGGGACTTTGCAGCAAGATCCCACCCAGCTATGTTTAGGTCCAGGCATGATGGTACACACCTTTAATCCCAGGAGACAAAGCCGTGCAGATTCCTGAGTTCAAGGTCAATGTACAGAGCAAGTTCTAAGAAAGCCAAGCTTAGGCAGTGAGGGAGTTGGAAAACAGAAAGCTGGTGATGGTGTGATAGAAAAAGAGGGCCATGTTACAGCCCTGGCAAGCAGCAGAACACGGAAGCTTCAGCCATCTTCAGCCATGTGGCCCTGGCTTTAGAGTCAAGAACAGGAGGGACTACTGGAAAATTGATGCTGGTTAGCTGGAGCTAAGAAATTATCAGTGATTAAGAAGAGACCAACATCATTGAGGTGAAGTCTTCTGGGGAGTGTTTTCTGAGAGCACAAAGGAGCTGTATTCCAAAGATAGTCAAGGTCATACCTCATGCTGCAGCTGTACTTGGTAATGTGTAAGAGTCACCTAGGTGGTGCTGGTTTTGAAGGCATGAAGAGGTCATGAAGAGCAGTTGAGGCTGGACACTGTGAGAAGCAATGGAAGGCTATTGTGAAGGTGCAGCCTCAGTTGCAGTTGATGGCCCAGGACTGAAGGGGTTATGCAAGGAATTTGAAGCTTGGCAGTATGAAGAGAGCCTATGAGAGGCTATTGGTGAAGCCTAGTTGAAGCAGAAGACCTCAGTGTATTGGAGATGCAATACCGTGGGATGACTGCCAAGAACAGCAGTGGCAGTGGATTGGATCAACCTAAGCTTAGAGTGTTATAGAGAGCAGAGCTTGAGAAGTGATGTCAGCCTTGTGGAGGAGCCCAGAAGATCATGTGTGGATCCCAGACATTGAAACAAAAAGCTATACCATTGAAGTTGCCTTGGAGATTCCAAGATATTTGAGATGCCAGAGCCATAGGCTATCTGCTGAGGAAAGCTGCTAACAGGGAGTAGAACTAGCCTAGGAGAATGAAGTTCATTGCTGTCAACAAAGATGAAAAGGAAGTTGAAGATATGAAGACTGCTTTGACATCAGCCATGGAGAAGCAGAGTTTGGAGTTTTCCTAGCTGGTTTCCTGTCTTGCTTTGGAGATTACAGTTAAGTGATTGGATGAATCTCAGAAGAGACTTTGAACTTTGGACTTTTAACATTATTGAGACTGCTATTGACTATGGGGACTTTGGAAGTTGGATGGACTAAATGTATTTTGCGTTATGCTTTGCTTAAGTATGGCCCCCATAGACTTATATGTTTGAACAAGCCTATGGATGCCAGGGAGTGGAACATGATGATTTGTATATGCTTGGACCAGGGAATGACACTATTAGGAGGTATGGCCTTGTTGGAGTAGGTGTGTCACTGGGTGTGGCTTTAATACCCTAGTCCTAGCTACTGGAGGTGAGTATTCTGCTCGTAGCCTTCAGAAGAAGACATAGAACTCTGAGCTCTGCCTGCAACATGCCTGCTTGGATGCTGTCATGTTCCTGCCTTGATGACAATGTGTTGTTGTAAAAATATAAAAAATAAAATGTTGTCTTTTATCCCCCACTAGGTCTGGCACCGTTATGCCCCAAGATATCTGCTTGATATCTTGGTCTCAGTCAGCAAAGTGCCTCACCTGCTCTGCTCCATTCCATATCACACTGCTGAAGGCCTCTCTCTGAGCCTGGCAGCAATCTCTCTACCTATCTAGTTCCCAAAGCAGGTTTCCATGCCAGAAACACACATCCCAACTCCTCAGCAGCCCAGTGTCTCTAGCCGCCACACACTTTCTTTCACTTAAATCACTACATGAAAGAACACACAACACAATAACCTTTGATCCAATTGATAAGATATAATTGCCCACTTAAACATATAAAGCCCAATACACATCCATCGCTTAAGAACATTCATAACAACCTGTAAAGGTACAGCGTGGAATCTTAAATCAGCTTCCGTATTGTCCCGCTCTGGCTTCTCTTTCTGTCCCCTGTTTCTTCCTCCTTTCTGTTCCAGTCTCCTCCTCTTCCTTCAAACTTCTCTCCCGCCCATCCTTCCTTCTCATCCAATGACAGGCCTCCTTCTATCCAGTACCTGCCCTCACCTGTATTTTACAAATTAAATGGGGAGAAGGTTCTGGTGAAGTCACCTGAGTCCTGAGTACAGGACTAGGCAACTGTCCTTGGGGAAGTGGAATTAACGTCCAAATACAGATAACTCCAGGGCAAACCACAACAATAATGGACTGAATCTCTGAACCTGTAAATTAGCCTCAATAAAATGTTATCCTTGTAAGAGCTGCCTTGGTCATGGTGTCTGTTCACAGAAGTAAAACCCTAACTAAGACAGGGATAATGCACATTTAACAGAGTGGTAGTAGAAAATTCATCCCTGGAGCCTGGGAACCCTCCAGCCACAGGTCCTAGGCCAGATTTACAGCACCACGTATTTATTTTCTTCAATGGAGTGAGCCTGAAATCTAATCAGAAAACAGTGTGTTACCCCCATACTATGTGTGCCACTAATGCACTCATGAGTCTATGTTAGCACGTTGGTCACTTTCACACAGGTACCATTGTACATTGATCATATTCCTCACACTATCACTCTCTCAAGTCCACTGCACCTTTCCTGCTTATTTCCCTCTACATCCCCCAATAACATATATCTTTTTTCTTTTAAATCTAGATTTTGGGTAAAAAAATTATATTTGTCTGAGTCTGGCTCATTTTGCTTAACATGTGTTTTTAACTTCCATCCATTTCCTATAAATGACAATTTATCCAAACAAACACATGAAAGCACAGTTCAACACCAATGCTGAACTGCTTTTATAAAAGACTTTGTTTATAAACAGAATGATTAAAAAATAGATTTCCCATTAAGTCTTTTGAACGACCGCTATCACTAAACTTGTTTAAAAAACACCCCCTAACATTAAGCCCCATAGTTTCTTTGACAAAGATTTAAACAAAATCTGTGGCTTAGATATGAAGATGATTTTGGGCATCCCCCAGTGGCATCACAGTGATTGTCTCCTAAAGCATTACTGTCTTTAGACATTCTCCACGGAATACTTTCTGAGTGACTCCTGTTAAGGGCTCAATAATGGACTAGGTTAATTAGAGATTAAGTAATTTTACCTTATATTAATCATCCTCCTGTCAGAATAAATTAACTTCTTTAGTTCCCATTTTCTGGAATTCCCAATGTCCGTAGATACCATTCTTGAGGCATTTGATAGCCTTGTAAAATTTAAAACTCATTTGAACTTCGAAATGCTAATAATTAATAGGATTATTAACTTAAGAATCACAGGGATTTTCTCAGATCATGAAAGATAAGCATAATTCTAGCCCCTGTTTTCTCCACTGGAATGATCTGGAAACTTTGTTGTCTCCTTTCTTTTTTGATGTAGAGTGGAAGTTAACTATAGACTTTAAGTTGAAGAAGGAAAATGGAGTAGACCCCCCAGTGGACTGTGGAGTGCTTGGTGCTTAGTGCTGCTGGAGTGCTTGGTGCTTGGTGTTGGGATTGGGTTGAAATGAGAGCTGTAGTAGGATGAGTTTACATTCCTTCAGGAGTGTGAACTTGCTCATCTCTCCCACTATTGTTTCCCTCCCTCCATTGTTTCCCTAGTTCTTTCTGTATTCTTGCTAGAGGCAGAGATGTTGTGTGAGAAGAGCTTCCCACCACTTTGAGGACCACAGTTCTGTAATTGGCTCAGCAGGCAGATGAGTACATCAAGCCTTCAAGGAACAGAGAACACATGGGCTTCCTGATTGAGATTCAGAAGCCCCAGGTATATAAACTAAAATACAAAGTGATTAGTGGTATTAGTTCATTTGTATTTTGCAAAGCAAAATAACACAGTGGATTTTATCAGAGGTAATTTGGGAAATGATCAAATATTTGGCTTTAATTAGAAAGGCAGGAGAACACATTCAAAACTAGATTCCACTGGGCAGGCTTTGCTTATCCTTCTTGTCTTGAATTTGAGCCCAAAATCTTCAGTTTTGACTGGTTTTCAAGTGTGTCTCCAAATTTGGGCAGAGCCTTTGAAACATACTTTGAGATAGATACCACTTAGTTCAACATTAGTTCTGGGGATTCTTGGTACTTGGATCTCAGTTGGAACTGAGTTGGAACTCATGAACATGGAGAGGATCTGCATGGGCAGGGCTGCTTGTGGAGGCAGGGGTGTGCTGAAGGAGTTAGTGGCCACACCCCTGAGCTGAAGGAAATCTTCACGACATTCTGTTTAAAACCACACTTGATAGGCTGTTTGTTTGGGCCCAGTTCTCTACCTTTTTCCAAACCTGTAAAAAATTGCCCTTCAGAACAAGAATACCCTTGGCAGGGAAGAGAGAGGCAAAGATTAAAACAGAGACTGAAGGGACACCCATTCAGAGCCTGCCCCACATGTGGCCCATATATATACAGCCACCCAATTAGACAAGATGGATGAAGCAAAGAAGTGCAGAAGTATAGATCGCTCCTGAGAGACACAGCCAGAATACAGCAAATACAGAGGCGAATGCCAGCAGGAAACCACTGAACTGAGAATAGGACCCCCGTTGAAGGAATCAGAGAAAGAACTGGAAGAGCTTGAAGGGGCTCGAGACCCCACATGTACAACAATGCCAAGCAACCAGAGCTTCCAGGGACTAAGCCACTACCTAAAGACTATACATGGACTGACCCTGGACTCTGACCTCATAGATAGCAATGAATATCCTAGTAAGAGCACCAGTGGAAGGGGAAGCCCTGGGTCCTAAGACTGAACCCCAGTGAACCAGACTGTTGGGGAGGGCGGCAATGGGGGAGGGTGGGAGGGAACACCCATAAGGAAGGGGAGGGGGAAGGATGTTGACCCGAAACCGGGAAAGGGAATAACACTCAAATGTATATAAGAAATATTCAAGTTAATAAAAAAAAAATTGCCCTTCAAGGTACAGGCTTTGGATTGTTCCCTGAGGACTTTGAAGACATAATTAAGGGCAAGGCTAAGTTTCGAGTTCCTTAGGAGAAGAATGGAATGTGAGATTTGGGGTTGTCTTAGTCAGGGTTGCTGTCCCTGCACAGACACCATGACCAAGAAGCAAGTTGGGGAAGAAAGGGTTTATTCAGCTTACACTTTCATGTTGCTGTTCATCACCAAAGGAAGTCAGGACTGGAACTCAAGCAGGTCAGGAAGCAGGAACTGATGCAGAGGCCATGGAGGGATGCTATTTACTGGCTTGCTTCCCCTGGCTTGCTCAGCTTGCTCTCTTATAGAACCCAAGACCACCAGTCCAGGGATGGCACCACCCACAATGGGCTGGGTCGTCCCCCTTTGATCATTCGTCAGGAAAAAGCCTTACAGCTGGGTCTCATGGAGGCATTTCCTCAAGGGAGGCTCCTTTCTCTGATAACTCCAGCTTGTGTCAAGTTGACACACAAAACCAGCCAGTACAGGGGCATACTGGAAGGCACCTACTTTTCTGTATTTATTTGTTTCTTTGCTTATTTGCCTTCTGAGCCAAGGTCTTTGCTATACAGCACAGGGAGTCCTAGGTTTCTGAATCCTCTTGCCTTACATAGCAACCACACCCAATCAGGGTCCGTTCTCCAAGGAGGAAAGAGACCAAACTTCTTGGCTAATGAACTACTTTGAAAGCCGAAAATTTCAGATGATCAACTTTCAAAATTAGTGTTCATGTGGCATGTTTCACCACCAGTGTAAACATGTGGGAGTCCCCAGAGTCTGTGCCTCAGTGTTCACCTGTCCTTGCCAGAGCCATCGCTGCCACTGCCCTAGCTGTTGGCTCCAGCGCCCTTCATGCAGAGAGAAGCAAGAAGACCTGTTTGTCACTTTTCGCTCCTTGTCTACAGCAATACTGAACTACTCCATTATATGCGCTATCTTTACCTTAAAATTGCCACTACATCACATATATTTTAAACTTGTTTTGTTGCTCATTATAACAATAATTGCACATATTTATGATATACACTGTGGTGTTTCTATAAGGATATTCAATGTGTACTGATTAAATCAAAGCAATCAGCATTTCTAATTACTTATCATTTATGCTTTGACTTTTCCAGCTATATGTTTTGGCTACCTTGCTGTTTATTATTATTTTTTAATTCAATTTAATGTAATTGTTTTATTTAGTTACTTTATACCTTGCTCAGTGCCCTTCCCCATCTTTTTTTTTTTATTAGATATATTTTTTACTTACATTTCAAATGTTATTCCCTATCCCGGTTTCCTGTATATAACCCCCATTCCTTCCCCCTCCCCCATACCAGTATTCCCCAGATCCATGTCCTTTACTGCTCCCCCCACGTTCTCCTGCATTGGGAGTCCAACCTTGGCAGGACCAAGGGCTTCCCCTTCCACTGATGCCCCAGCAAGGCTATTCTCTGCTACATATGCAGTTGGAGCCCAGGGTCAGTCCACGTATAGTCTTTTGGTAGTTGTTTAGTCCCTGGAAGCTCTGTTGGTGGCATTGTTGTTTTTATGGGGTTGGAAGTTCCTTCAGCTCTTTCTTTAATTCCCCCCAAGGGGTCCTGTTCTCAGTTTGGTGGTTTGTTGCTAGCTTTGACCTCTGTATTGGACATGCTCTGGATGTGTCTCTCAGGATGTGTCCCTTTCAGCATGCATTTTTTAGTTTCATAAATCTTATCTAGTTTTGGTGGCTGTTTACATATGGGCCATATGTGAGGCAGGCTCTGAATGGCCATTCCTTCCATCACTGCTCTAAACTTTGCTTCCATATCCCCTCCTATGGATATTTTTTCCCCTTTTAAGAAGGAATGGGAACATCCATATTTTGGTCTTCCTTCTTCTTGAGCTTCCTGTGGTCTGTGGATTGAATCTTGAGTAGTTCCAGCATTTGGGCTAATATTCACTTATCAATGAATGAATACCATTGTATTTCTGTGATTGGGTTACCTCACTCAGGATGATACTTTCTAGTTCATTACATTTGCCTATGAATTTCATGAAGTCATTGTTTTTGATAGCTGTGTAGTACTCCATTGTGTACACGTTCCACATTTTTTTAATCCATTTCTCTGTTGAAGGGCATCTGGGTTCTTTCCAGCTTCTGGCTATTATAAATAAGGCTGCTATGAACATAGTGGAGCATGTGTCCTTGTTATATGTTGGAGCATCTTTTGGTTATATGCCCAGGAGAGGTATAGCTGGGTCTTCAGGTAGTGGAATGTCCAATTTTCTGAGGAACCTCCAGACTGATTTCCAGAGTGGTTGTACCAGTTTGCAATCCCACCAACAATGGAGGAGTGCTCCTCTTTCTCTACATGCTTGCCAGCATCTGCTGTCACTTGAGTTTTTATCTTAGCCTTTCTGACTTGTTTGAGGTAGAATCTCAGGGTTGTTTTGATTAGCATTTCCCTGATGACTAAGGATGTTGAACATTTCTTTAGGCACTTTTTGTCCATTCAATAATCCTCAGCTGAGAATGTTTTGTTTAGCTCTGTACCCCATTTTTTAATAGGGTTATTTGGCTCTCTGGAGTCTAACTTCTTTAGTTCTTTGTATATAATTGGATAATACCTTCTGTAATTTCAGCTTTGGAAGGCAGAGAGAGGAGATCCCTGGAGTGAACTGACTAGCCAGACTAGCTTTGGATTTGATTGAAAGACCCTGTCTTAAAGAATAACATAGAAGATTCCTCAAGGAACAGCCCTAGCAGACATCAACTGTGGGCTTCCTTATGCAGGTGTACACAGGAGCATGATCACCCACATACACATGTGTATCTATACACCTGTGAGCAGACATATGTGCACAGCACACACATGCATGTGAAAAGGAAAGGGAAAAGGAGATGCATTTTGCAAGGTCATTTAGTGCAAAAATGCTTTATCTACCCCCTCTCAGAAAAACAAAATACTATATTATGTCAAAGAAAATTACTAAGTTTATTTAGATTAAAGCTACTTGAGGATAAACATGTTCCTAGTGACAATAACGCTTGTTCTCTAATATCAGTAATACTTTTTTCCAGAGTAAAATAACCAGTCATTTATTGCTTAAGTAGTATTCCTTTCTCCTGTGGCTGGATGAGTCAAAACACATAAAAATCTAAGTTTGACTATTGTTACGTAAGGACAAACATGTTTTTACATTGAAGGGCTTTGTTTTGTAGATGAAGGGTTAAGGATAGATAGCCTGCCTGGGTGGGATGCTCAAGGTTTTCTCGATTGGCATGATGATGGGTTTTTGTTTATATATTCAACATCTGGAAACATTTTGATGCACCGACATTTATTTTTTTTTATTTTTTTTTTTGATTCAATTGATAAGATAAAATTGCTCACCCAAACATACAAAAAGCCCAGTACCATCCATCCCTGAAGAACATTGATAACAACACAGTTCCCTGTTTCCAAATCCCGTGGGAGAGGGAGCTAGACCTTCAGAGGGGCAGACATGCCTGGAAAGTCAGAGGAGACTACTCTCTGCCCACATTTCTGACGATAGAAGAAAACACCTAGCACAATCTGGGACCCCTGTGCTTAGGGTCCCTAGGGAAGGCGGGGCAGGCCCTTCTGGTTGCTGCCCTCACGGAGAGCTGAAACCCAGATCTAAGAAGCAACTCAAGGCCTGAGACCTGAGGTAAGACCAACTTTCCTGCCACGAGTGACCTTCCTGGTAGACTCAGTACACACACCTACAGGAACACAGGTGTGTAGACAGGAACGACTACACACCTGAAAGCAGAACACTCTGTTCCCATAACTGGCTGAAAGAGAATAGGACAACAGGTCTACAGCACTCCTGACCTATAGGCCTATAGGAGGGTCTAACAACGGTCAGAAATAGCAGAACGAGGTAACACCAGAGACAACATGATGGCAAGAGGCAAGCACAGGAACTGAAGCACTAGAAACCAAGACATCACCAGAGCCCAATTCTCCCACCAAAGCAAACACTGAATATCTAAACACACCAGAAAAGCAAGATCTAGATTTAAAATCACATTTGATCATGATGATGGAGGACTTCAAGAAAGACATAAAGAACTCCCTTAGAGAAATGCAGGAAAACACAAACAAGCAGAAGCTATAGAGAGGAAATGCAAAAATCCCTGAAAGAATTATAAGAAAACACAATCAAACAGGTGAAGGAATTAAAAATGGAAATAGAAGCAATAAAGAAAGCACAAAGGGAAACAACCCTGGATATAGAAAACCAAAGGAAGACACAAGGAGCTGTAGATACAAGCATCACCAACAGAATGCAAGAGATAGAAGAGAGAATGTCAGGAGCAGAAGATTCCATAGAAATCATTGACACAACTGTCAAAGATAATGTAAAATGGAAAAAGATACTGGCCTAAAACATACAGGAAATCCAGGACACAATGAGAAGATCTAACCTAAGGGTAATAGGTATAGAAGAGAGTGAAGACTCCCAACTCAAAGGACCAGTAAATATCTTCAACAAAATCATAGAAGAAAACTTCCCTAACCTAAAGAAAGAGATGCTCACAAACATACAAGAAGCCTACAGAACTCCACATAGATTGGACCAGAAAAGAAACTCTTCCCGTCACGTAATAGTCAAAACACCAAATGCACAAAACAAAGAGAAAAAAAGCAGTAAGGGAAAAAGGTCAAGTAACATGTAAAGGCAGACCTATCAGAATTACACTAGACTTCTCACCAGAGTCTACGAAAGCCAGAAGATCCTGGACAGATGTCATACAGACCCTAAGAGAACACAAATGCCATCCCAGGTTACTATATCCAGCAAAGCTCTCAATTAACATAGATGGAGAAACCAAGATATTCTATGACAAAACCAAATTTACACAATATCTTTCTACAAATCCAGCCCTACAAAGGATAATAAATGGTAAAGCCCAGCATAAGGAGGCAAGATACACCCTAGACTAGAAACTAACCATTTTGCAACAAAACAAAGAGAAGACAAGCACAAACATAATCTCACATCCAAACACGAATATAACAGGAAGCAACAATCACTATTCCTTAATATCTCTCAACATCAACGGTTTCAACTCCTCAATAAAAAGACACAGATTAACAAACTGGATACGCAATGAGGACCCTGCATTCTGCTGCCTACAGGAAACACATCTCAGAGACAAAGACAGACACTACCTCAGAGTGATAGGCTGGAAAACAACTTTCCAAGCAAATGGTCGGAAGAAGCAAGCTGGAGTAGCCATTCTAATATCGAATAAAACCGATTTTCAACTAAAAATCATCAAAAAAGATAAGGAAAGACACTTTATATTCATCAAAGGAAAAATCCACCAAGATGAACTCTTAATCTTAAATATCTATTCTCCAAATACAAGGGCACCTACATACATAAAAGAAACCTTACTAAAGCTCAAAGCACACATTGCACATCATACAGTAATAGTAGGAGATTTCAACACCCCACTCTCATCAATGGACAGATCATAGAAACAGAAATTAAACAGAGACATAGACAGACTAAGAGAAGTCATGAACCAAATGGATTTAATAGATATTTATAGAACATTTTATCCTAAAACAAAAGGATATACCTTCTTCTCAGCTCCTCATGGTACTTTTTCCAAAATTGACCATATAATTGGTCATAAAACAGGCCTCAATATATACAGAAAGATAGAAATAATACCATGCATCCTATCAGACCACCACGGGCTAAAGCTGATCTTCAATAACAGTAAAGAAAGCATTCCCACATATACGTGGAAATTGAACAATGCTCTACTCAATGATAACCTGGTCAAGGAAGAAATAAAGAATGATATTAAAGACTTCTCAGAATTTAATGAAAATGAAGGTACAACATATCCAAACTTATGGGACACAATGAAAGCTGTGCTAAGAGGAAAACTCATAGCTCTGAGTGCCTGCAGAAAGAAACAGGAGAGAGCATATATCAGCAGCTTGACAGCACACCTAAAAGCTGTAGAACAAAAAGAAGCAAACACACCCAGGAGGAGTAGAAGGCAGGAAATAATCAAACTCAGAGCTGCAATCAACCAAGTAGAAATAAAAAGGACTATAGAAAGAATCAAGAGAACCAAAATCTGGTTCTTTGAGAAAAATCCACAAGATAGATAAACCCTTAGCCAGACTAACCAGAGGACACAGAGAGTGTGTCCAAATTAACAAAATCAGAAATGAAAAGGGGGATACAACAACAGAGCCAGAGGAAATTCAAAAAATCATCAGATCCTACTACAAAAGCCTATATTCAACAAAACTTGAAAATCTGGAGGAATTGGACCATTTCCTAGACAGATACCGGTACCCAAGTTAAATCAGGAACAAATAAACCAGTTAAACAACCCCATAACTCCTAAAGAAATAGAAGCAGTCATTAAAAGTCTTCCAACGAAAAAGAGCCAGGTCCAGATGGGTTCAGTGCAGAATTCTATCAGACCTTCATCGAAGACCTCATACCAATGCTATCCAAACTATTCTACAAAATTGAAACAGATGGAGCACTACCGAATTCCTTCTATGAAGCCGCAATTACTCTTATACCTAAACCACACAAAGACCCAACAAAGAAAGAGAACTTCAGACCAATTTCCCTTATGAATATCGATGCAAAGATACTCAATAAAATTCTTGCAAACTGAATCCAAGAGCACATCCAAACAATCATCCATCTTGATCAGGTGGGCTTCATTCCAGGGATGGTTTAGTATACAGAGAACCATCAACGTAATCCACTATATAAACAAACTGAAAGATAAAAACCACATGATCCTTTCACTAGATGCTGAGAAAGCATTTGACAAAATTCAACAACCCTTCATGATAAAAGTCCTGGAAAGAACAGGAATTCAAGGCCCATACCTAAACATAATAAAAGCCATATACATTAAAACAGTAGCTTATATTAAACTAAATGGAGAAAAACTTTAAGCAATCCTACTAAAATCAGGGACTAGACAAGGCTGCCCACTCTCTCCCTACTTATTCAATATAATTCTCAAAGTCCTAGCAAGAGCAATCAGACAACAAAAGGAGATCAAAGGAATACAGCTTGAAAAAGAAGAAGTCAAAATATCACTATTTGCAGACGATATGATTATATACTTAAGTGATCCCAAAAGTTCCAGTAGAAAACTACTAAAGCTGATAAACACCTTCAGCAAAGTGGCTGGGTATAAAATTAACTCAAATAAATCAGTAGCCTTCTTCTACACAAAGAGAAGCTAAGAAAGAAATTAGGGAAACAACACCCTTCATAATAGTCCCAAATGATATAAAATACCTCAGTGTGACTTTAACCAAGCAAGTGAAAGATCCGTATGATAAGAACTTCAAGCCTCTGAAGAAAGAATTTGAAGAAGATCTCAGAAGATGGAAAGATCTCCCATGCTCATGGATTGGCAGGATTGATATAGTAAAAATGGCCATTTTACCAAAAGCGATCTACAGATTCAATGCAATCCCCATCAAAATACCAATCCAATTCTTCAAAGAGTTAGACAGAACAATTTGCAAATTCATCTGGAATAACAAAAAACCCAGGATAGCTAAAACTATCCTCAACAATAAAAGGACTTCCGGGGGAATCACTATCCCTGAACTCAAGCAGTATTACAGAGCAATAGTGATAAAAACTGCATAGTATTGGTACAGACACAGACAGATAGACCAGTGGAATAGAATTGAAGACCCAGAAATGAACCCACACACCTATGGGCACTTGATTTTTGACAAAGGATCCAAAACCATCCAATGGAAAAAAGATAGCATTTTCAGCAAATGGTGCTGGTTCAACTGGAGGTCAGCATTTAGAAGAATGCAGATCGATCCATTCTTATCACCCTGTACAAAGCTTAAGTCCAAGTGGATCAAGGACCTCCACATCAAACCAGATGCACTCAAACTAATAGAAGAAAAAGTGGGGAATCATCTCGAACACATGGGCACTGGAGAAAATTTCCTGAACAAAACACCAATGGCTTATGCTCTAAGATCAAGAATCAACAAATAGGATCTCATAAAACTGCAAAGCTTCTGTAAGGCAAAGGACACTGTGGTTAGGACAAAACGGCAACCATCAGATTGGGTAATGATCTTTTCCAATCCTACAACTGATAGAGGGCTTATATCCAAAATATACAAAGAACTCAGGAAGTTAGACCACAGGGAGACAAATAACCCTATTAAAAAATGGGGTTCAGAGCTAAACAAAGAATTCACAGCTGAGGAATGCCAAATGGCTGAGAAACACCTAAAGAAATGTTCAACATCTTTAGTCATAAGGGAAATGCAAATCAAAACAACACTGAGATTTCACCTCACACCAGTGAGAATGGCTAAGATCAAAAACTCAGGTGACAGCAGATGCTGGCGAGGATGTGGAGAAAGAGGAATCCTCGTCCATTGTTGGTGGGATTGCAGACTGGTACAACCATTCTGGAAATAAGTCTGGAGGTTCCTCAGAAAATTGGACATTGAACTGCCTGAGGACCCAGCTATTCCTCTCTTGGGCATATACCCAAAAGATGCCCCAACATATAACAAAGACACGTGCTCCACTATGTTCATAGCGGCCTTATTTATAATAGCCAGAAGCTGGAAAGAACCCAGATGCCCTTCAACAGAGGAATGGATACAGAAAATGAGCTACATCTACACAATGGAATACTACTCAGCTATCAAAAACAATGAATTTACGAAATTTATAGGCAGATGGATGGAACTGGAAAATATCCTGAGTGAGGTAACCCAATCACAGAAAAACACACGTGGTATGCACTCATTGATAAGTGGCTATTAGCCCAAATGTTCGAATTACTCTAGATGCACAGAACACATGAAACTCAAGAAGGTTGTCCAAAATGTGAATGCTTGACTCCTTCTTTAAAAGGGGAACAAGAATACCCTTGGCAGGGAATAGGGAGGCAAAGTATAGAACAGAAGGAACACCCATTCAGAGCCTGCCCCACATGTGGCCCATATATATACAGCCACCAAACTAGATAAGATAGATGAAGCAAAGAAGTGCAGGCTGACAGGAACTGGATGTAGATCTCTCCTGAGAGACATAGCCAGAATACACCAAATACATAGGCAAATGCCAGCAGCAAACCACTGAACTGAGAACGGGACCCCCGTTGAAGGCATCAGAGAAAGAACTGAGGAACTTGAAGGGGCTTGAGACCCCATATGAACAACAATGCCAACCAACCAGAGCTCCCAGGGACTAAGCCACTACCCAAAGACTATACATGGACTGATCCTGGGCTACAACTGCATAAGTAGCAATGAATAGCCTAGTAAGAGCACCAGTGGAAGGGTAAGCCCTTGGTTCTGCCAAGACTGAACCCCCAGTGTACATGATTGTTGGGGGGAGGGCAGTAATGGGGGGAGGATTGGGAGGGGAACACCCATGTAGAAGGGGATGGGGATGGGGATGGGTTAGGGGGATGTTGGCCCAGAATCCGGGAAAGGGAATAACAATCGAAATGTAAATAAGAAATATCCAAGTTAATAAAGATGGAGGAAAAAAAAAGAACAGTGATAACAACCTGTAACTACACAGAGTGAGATCTTTAAGTTAGCCTCCATTGTCCTGCCACGGCTTGTAGGCCTCTTCTCCTCTCCTCCTCTCTCTTTGTTCCAGTCTCCTCCTCTTCTTTCAAACTTTTCTTCCACCTATCCTTCCTTCTCATCCAATGACAGGTCTCCTTCTATCTTGCACCTGCCTCACCTGTGACATCATCCCACATTTCACCCTTTTTGTTTAATTAAAAAAAAATCCTTTTCTCTCAAATATAAGCTGAGCACAACTATTATTATTTTGTAATTAAAAGCATAAAATTCATCTAACACCCAGTCCAACACTATATCAGTTAAACAGAACATTTAGTTATCCATTCCAGCTTAAGAAAGGCTTAAAATCTATATTATATCTTGGGTAGCTTGTATACTATCTGATAACTATCTAATAAAATATGTATATTCAGAGTTAAACAGCCTGATAGGCTATGAGACTATAATCAGTCTTCAACCCCATCAGAAATCTGAGAATGACCAAATATCTATAAACATAGGAAGCCTAACACGGCTTCCAGAACTGAGAGGTTGTAGAGACAAATCTCCACTAGCACAGTCCCCTGTTAGCAACATGTGAGTGCATGTATTAGCCTTCTGGCCCAAAATCAACTGACAGACTCTTGAAATGCAGATTTTGAAGGGCTAATCACCCTGTCTTGGCAGAGTTTATCAGTCAACTGTTCTGCATAATTTGTCCTTTTCTGGACAACATAGTCTGCAGATGAAACAGGCAGTTTTGTCTAGTGGCTGTCTAGCCACAAAGTATTGCCTCACCTGGAGGTAGAGATGTTCAAATTCTTCGTTAAATCTGCCAAAGGGGAACTGTTAGGAGCAGATATGTCTCAACAAAAGATAAATAACTTTCAATCTCAAATTTTGTGGATTTCTGACATTTTTGAAAACTACCTATATAAGACAATCTGTACTGTTGTTTTTATATCTTAATAGTATCTTGAAAGTACTCTCACAAAGTCAGCAATATGTTTGTTATTTGGCCCTTAACTCACATGTGTAATCAACTCAGAAGTTTGTAATGACATCAATAGAAGGACTGGCTCTAAACCTTGTACTTTTAAACTTTTAACAAATTCTATATCATAGCAAAGATATGATTTTAGCTTAGTTAACAAATGAGATTACGACTGTATAATTCAACCTAGCTAATTCCTCCCAGTTAAATTACAACCATTTCTAAAGTCCTCCTAAAAACTTTAGAATAACCACCTCCAGCCCCCGAAAGTCCAGGGAATTGGGGCAACAACTCCTCTATAACTTCTTCAAGTTGTACATGGACATTCAGATATCCTTGGGGGTGAGGGCAGGAAGAATGAAGCAAATGCTGTAGCCGATGTGTCCTGACTGGGCACAGCTGAAAGTCCTTGAGACCAGGAATCCAAGTAGGCACACTCTGTAAAATACAACTCTCAAGACCAAAGTTTAGAATCGAAATCTTTTTGTTTGATTCTCCTGCATTAAATTTTTTGGGTGGTCTACCTCTATCAAATCTGATCAGTATGACTCTGTGAGGTTTCCAGAGCCTAGTCACACTCTTTTAAAACACAAAGACAAAATCTTTCTCCCAAAATACTGTGTTCCTTAGTCTGTAACCAGACAAGCTTGTATCTTGTACTCTCTCCCAGAGTAAATAATATAACCATAAAACTCAAAGTCACACCCACTATGAAGATTAAGCAATTTTTTTAAAAAGGAAGTAAGCTAAACAATGAGCCTGATAGGCTTTTGTACTCTGTGATATCAGGAAATTAACCCCAAATTCCTGTAGAGCCCACGTTAAGAGAATCTGAGCTTCCTGTTGTGGTAGTTATAAAAAATAACCACAAACCCTCACTAGCTGGCATCAACGAGTCATATGACCTTTAGCGGGGTAATTCATAAAACAAACCAAATACCTTCTATCAATTCCAATATCAATAAGCAACATATCAAACCAGGACTTTAGCCCAAAATATATCCATCTGTTAAGCTCTCTACCTGGATCCACAGATTTTTCTTTAATCTTAATAACTTCTAAAATATATGCCTGCATTCACTCTCCTTGGTGTTACAGACATTCATCACAACTCTCTACTTGGAGGTAGTGACTAATTTTTCCCTATGTTCTGAACTGTGGATGAAAATCCCCACCTGATTCAGGTAATCTCTTTACTCTCTTCTTTCTAAAAACAAACTTAATCACCTTTTAATAATACCTGTAATTAAGAAGCAGCTTGTCTAACTAGGATTTCAACCCTAAATTCCCGTTAAAAAGAAGCCCACATTAAAAAGAATATGAGTATCCTGAAAGACTTTCTAAACAACTTTCTTTAAAAAGCAGCTTTTAATCTCTAACTCTCTGAGCTGCCATTACTTATCACACAGCCTGGGACCTACAGCCTGCCAGCCCAGGCTACTTCCCTGTTTCTTGTTAAATTCCCCGCCCTTGAGAGATCACATGACTTAACATGGCGCTGGCCTCCTCTTACTTAGAAAATAAAAACTTTCAACTCTTAGGATTACTACTGGATTCTTGCCCATCACATTGGTTCACCATCTGTTGTTGTAAAATATAAAAAAATAAAAAAAAAGGTATAGGTGTCCTTACCTCACTAGGTCTGGCACAGCGGTGCCCCAAGATACCTGCTAGATATCTTGGCGGAAACACATCCCAACTCCTTGGCAGCCCAGTGGCTCCAGCCGCTGCACACTTGGCTACACTCAAATCATCACATAAAAGAACACACAACACAATAACCTTAGATTTAATTGGTATGATATAATTGCGCACCTAAACATACAAAGCCCAGTACCATCCATCCCTTAAGAACATTGATAACAACCTGTAAATACACAGAGAGAGATCTTTAAGTCAGCCTCCATTGTCCTGCCGCAGCTTCTTGGCCTCTCTGTGCCCGACATTTAAGAACATTAATTTCTATACAAATCATTTTAGAGAGAGAGAAGTGTGTGTGTGGGGAGACAATAGAGTGAAAAAAGAAAGTCTATTCTAACTCTCCTGTCCTGCCCCATTAGTGCTGTGATCTCCTGTATGCTGGTTTGTTCTTGTGTATCTTAAACCATGCCCCCTAACTTTCTGGGGTACTGAAGAGCCATGTTTGAAATTCTTTTTCTAGCTTTTCCCTCTCACCCATCCCCAAGTTCTAGGCAGTTCTCTATTAAAAGATGTGCAGTTGTGACTGATTGGAATCGGATGGAATTCCTCAGCTTCGTTTTGAGGACTCCCGGTTTCTGTCATTAATCAAAAGTTGAACTTTGCATTTTCCGGTCATTATGCACAAAGGTTGGCTTGTCCCAGTTTTTACTGGTCCACAGTACAGTGGCCAAAATATGGCTATACAGTTATGTTTTAATTTTGAGACTGTATTCTCTGCTTCTTGTGATTAAGAAGGGATGATGGTAGTTGACAGTAGAACTAACCTTTAAAGACCTTTCTTGGTAAAAGTGGGGATTTTCATACGTGAACGCCGTGTTCTTCCCAACCCCTCAGTCTTCCAAGCTCTCCCCTGCACACATTCTCTCTCTCTGTCTCTCTCTGTCTCTGTCTCTCTCTGTCTCTCTCTGTCTCTCTCTCTCTGTCTCTCTCTGTCTCTCTCCCCCTCCTAAAACCCTTGCTGCCCAGAGAAACTTAGCGATCTGGCCACATGTCTAGTGTATTCATACTCCGCCATCTTGATTTCCCCCACCCACTGCAGTCATTTCTGTTGTCTATCTTCATCTCCTGATTCCACATCAAACTTGTTCTTTAGTAATGATTTGCTTAAAAAAATTATGTGTGCAGGTGTGTGAACACATGTGTGTGTGCTTATGTGTGTGAGTGTGTACATGTGTGTGCATGTCTGTGTATGTGAGTGTGTGAGTGTGTGAGTGTATGTGTGCATTCCTGTGTGTGTGAATGTGTGAGTGTATGTGTGTGCATGCCTGTGTGTGAGTGTGTGTGTGCATGCCTGTGTGTGTGGTGTGTGTGTGTGCATGCCTGTGTGTGTGGTGTGGTGTGCTTGCCTGTGTGTGTGAGTGTGGTGTGCATGTCTGTGTGTGTGAGTGTGTGGTGTGTGGTGTGTGTGTGCATTCCTGTGTGTGTGAATGTGTGAGTGTATGTGTGTGCATGCCTGTGTGTGAGCCTGTGTGTGTGAGTGTGTGTGTGCATGCCTGTGTGTGAGTGTGAGTGTGCTTGCCTGTGTGTGTGAGTGTGAGTGTGCATGTCTGTGTATGTGAGTGTGTGAGTGTGTGAGTGTATGTGTGCATGCCTCTCTGTGTGTGTGCATGTGCGTGCATTCCTGTGTGTGTGAATGTGTGAGTGTATGTGTGTGCATGCCTGTGTGTGAGTGTGTGTGTGCATGCCTGTGTGTGTGAGTGTGTGTGTGCATGCCTGTGTGTGTGAGTGTGAGTGTGCGTGCGTGTGTGTGTGAGTGTGAGTGTGCATGTCTGTGTGTGTGTGAGTGTGTGTGTGCCTGTGTGTGAGTGTGTGTGTGCATGCCTGTGTGTGAGTGTGTGCGTGTATGCCCGTGTGTGTGTGTGTGTGTCGTGCATTCCTGTGTGTGTGGTGTGTGTGTACTTGCCTGTGTGTGTGGTGTGTGTGTGCCCTGTGTGTGGGTGTGTGTGCTTGCCTGTGTGTGTGAGTGTGTGTGCTGTGTGTGGTGTGGTGTGTGCATGCCTGTGTGTGGTGTGGTGTGCTTGCCTGTGTGTGTGGTGTGTGTGCCTGTGTGTGTGGTGTGGTGTGCATGCCTGTGTGTGTGTGTGGGTGTGCTTGCCTGTGTGTGTGGTGTGTGTGTGCATGCCTGTGTGTGTGGTGTGTGTGCATGCCTGTGTGTGGTGTGTGTGTGCATGCCTGTGTGTGGTGTGGTGTGTGCTTGCCTGTGTGTGTGTGTGTGTGTGCTTGCCTGTGTGTGTGAGGTGTGGGTGTGCTTGCCTGTGTGTGAGTGTGGTGTGCTTGCCTGTGTGTGTGAGTGGTGTGCTTGCCTGTGTGTGTGGTGTGTGTGTGGTGTTTGAGCAGCATGTGTGAGTGTGTGTATGCAGCATATGTGTGTGAGCATGTGAGTGTGTGTGTCTGTGGTATGTGAGCAGCACGTGAGTGTGGTGTATGAGCAGCATGTGTTTGTGTGTGTGTGTGGAGTGTGTGTGTGTTGCCTGTGTGTGGTGTGTGTGTGCTTGTGTGTGTGTATGGGTTTGTGCATGTATGTGTGTGTGTATGTGTGTGTGTGTGTCTGTGTGTGTGTGTGTGTGCTTGCCTGTGTGTGAGTGTGAGTGTGCTTGCCTGTGTGTGTGAGTGTGTGTGTGCTTGCCTGTGTGTGTGAGTGTGAGTGTGCATGCCTGTGTGTGAGTGTGTGTGTGCTTGCCTGTGTGTGAGTGTGAGTGTGCTTGCCTTCATGGGATGGTGGGAGTGTAGAGGCTGGAGGAAGTCAGCGATGTGGAGTTGCTCCTCTCCTTCCAGGAGTGCACTCCAGGCTTTGCACCTGTCAGGCTACCTTTTTGGAGCTCTAATTTTATTTTCGATGCTTTCTACTTTAATTGATTGAAAATGTCAATTATTATTGCTTCAACACATTCTAATTTTATCTTTAAAAATTAAAGAAACTAAAATGATCTCATGGAGATAAAGTATGAAAACTCAAAATTTCAGAATGTCTTTAGAGCAACCGTGCAGAACATGTCTTACAAGCAGATTTACAACACACAGCTCCAAATCTGGCCAGTAGAAACTACCCAAAGGATACTCTGAAAAGAACATTTTTGTGTCTCATAGATAGAACTAAAGTACTTCTCTCTTTTATGGTAACCCTTGATTGTCTCAGTTTTTATATGGTTCTATTGAATTTGAAATAAAATTCTCATCTGTAAAGCATTTTATTTACCTCCCCTTCTAAAATTCGCAGTTTAATATTTATTGAACAAGCACTTCATTAAGCTTATAGGTCTGTTTGCCGAGAAGTAAATTCGCAATAGGAAAACAGAAGTAGCAACCAAGAATCTGCCTGAGAGTCCATGAAGAAATCATAGCCCTAGATCTGATCTTTTCTGACCTCCGCAGGCACCAAGCATGTGTCCGGTACATGTACACAGGTGCAGGCAAAGCACTCGTATGTAAACAGTAAAAACAAAAGGTCTTTAAAAAAAATTACGAATCAAGCAAACAAATGATTCAAATTACGGTTGGTTCCTCTGGAATGTGGTACAAAGCCTGCCCAAGCATTTCTGAGGACTTGGCGCCATCTGCTGGCTGAATGTCAACTTTCCCTTTGAAGGTTTTTTTTTTTTTTTTTCTTTTTTCCTCTATGATTTCTACAAAGGAAACATTACTGTTTAGTCATAAGTTCTAATGAACATCATTAAATAAACAAGTGAAATTATTTAAAATATCGCTCTCAGGAGCTTGTACCAATCCCAAAGACGGATTAAGTTGAATATAGTTACATGGCAGACTCAATATTTGTTTTTCATTTTTAAGAATTGAACACACATAGAAGTGATAACTTTTCTTTAATATAAAGGAGTACTTTTTAATAGAAGAGACACTGGGTTCTTAAATAAGAAATATTTATGAGACTGAGTTAGGGAGTTTATGTGCATATATGAACATTTAACTAATCAGCTAAATTAATAGACTCTTCCTGTTCTAGCTTAGGTTGGTCTGGAACTCTGAATCCGTCTACTTTTACCTTCTGGGAGTCGGCATCCCAGTATATGTTAGCAGTGTGGGCCTATGTGTACATTTCAGCATCCTTAGAGATTGCTTTTGTTAAATAAATGCACCGTGCATGGTAAAGTGGGTGGGTATCTTGCACCCAGAACTGAATTCCTTCCTTTCAGGAGCTGGCCTCCAACAACCCTCCAAACAGGACACTTCTGTCCCAGCTCCAGAACTAAAGGAATTGATAGACATTGAAGACAGTAATACTAACATTTTAGGGAAAAGTCGACGGGGTTAGAACCACAGTTGCTCAAGTAATGCTGTAGTATGAACTGTTGTGTTGGTATGAGCTGGAATAGGTGAGTCTTTTATTTTTGGCTTGAGACAGTTACTGGATGCCAAGACTCCCAAATTAAACTCTGTCTAGTTCTACTATATCAAAAGGTTCTGTTGTTTTAAAAGTTTAAACTTTATTTTTATAATAATTTCATATATATATATACAATGTATTGTGAAAAATTCACCTCCTTACCCTCTCTTTAATTCCCCCATCCTCCTGATAGATTTAATTAATTAATTAATTAATTAATTCATTTATTTATAGCCAGTATAAAGTATTTATCAGTTAACTTGCAACTACAATGGGTGTTTGGGATCCCACTGTAGCACCAAGTCTCTCTCAGGAGAGTTTTTAAGCACAGGAACTGTGTTCTGGGTTGGCCTTCTTCAGTTAACAAGAACAGTTAGCCAGAAGTGAAACCAGAGAAGCTAAAATGTCAAGGTTACTACATTTAGAGACTTTCCCAGAACAATGGACTTTGATGGATTGTTTTCATTTTGGCAGGTGGCACTGTCTATGTGGTAAGTTTTATAACCTGAATGGCACTTCCATTATGAAGTCAGGTCATTAAGGTCATGGGGTCTGCTATGTCTGGGTCCCCATCACATTATCCACTGGTCTTAGTGAATGAGACAAATCTTGGAATCATCTTGTTTTAAAAAGGTGTAGCTGGTATTAAGGACCATTAATTTTACTGAACTGATGTGTAGTTGGCCATACGGTTTAAGATGTAAGGCCCTTCCATTAATACAATCAGAATGCAAATTAAAAGCCTATCTAGTGTTGCTAGTAAGGCAGTTAGCCAGGGGGACCAAGAGACTAGACACTAAGATAAAATTCCTTTTATATGTTTTAGTCTCTTTCTATTTTTGAGATTTCCCCCAACCATGACAAGATTTTATTTTATTTTTTAATTTGTATTGAAAATAGTTTCTTCTCTCATACAATGTACCCTGAGCATAGTTCCCCTGCCTCCACTCCTCTCATGCCTCTCCACTTCTCCTCTCCCACAGATCCACCCACTTCTGATGCCTCCAAGACATGACAACAAAACAGGGCAAAATAAGGCACAATAAAACGTGTGCTTGGAATATCTTTTTTCAACACTTTACCCTGAGGTAATGTCTATCCTTGATGCTGAGGTGTGTTCCTTGTTTGTACGAGAATGTTAGGTCCTATTTTCACATTCATTCTGTTAGTCTGTATCTTTTTATTGGGGAATTTAATTTAATTGATATTGAGACATATCTATGACCAATGATTGTTGATTCCTGCTATTTTGTTGTGGTTGTTATTATGTATGTGTGTTTCCTTTCTTTTGGTTTTTCTTATATTTTTGGTTGTGAGCCTAGCCTTTAATGGCTGAGCCATCTCTCCAGCCCTCTTTTTGTTTTTCTGGTGCAAGATTATTTTCTCTGTTTTCCTGTATAGTTTATATCCTTAGTTTGAATCTTTCCTTGTAGTATCTTCTGTAAGGCTGGATTTGTAGCTACACATTGTTTAACTTTGAGTCTATCATGGAATGTCTATCTTATTTTTTGCATCTATAGAGATAGAAGAATTTTCTGGGTATAGTTGTGTAGGTACGTGTGATCTTTTAGAGTCTGCAGCACATATGTCCAAACCCTTCTGTTATTAGAGTCTTTATTGAGAATTCAGGTATAATTCTAATAGGTCTGTCTTTATAATATAAAGTGTTTCTCAACCTTCCTAATGCTGGGACTATGTAATGCATTTCCACATGTTGTGATAACTCCAAACATAAAATTATTTCACCCTTATTCCATAACAATGTTGCTAGTCTAAGAATTGCAATATAAACATCTAATATGCATAATATCTGATACGTGATCCTTCTCACCCACAGGTTGAGAAATACTGCTTTATATGTAACTTGGTCTTGTTCCTTTGAGGCTTATAATATTCTTTATTCTGTATGTTCAGTTTTTGATTATTATATGGACAGTAGATTTTATTTTCTGGTCAAATCTATTTGGTGTTCTGTGTGCTTCTTGTACCTTTAAAGGCATCTCCTCTTTCAGTTAGGAATTTTTCTTCTATGATTTTGTTGAAAGCATTTTCAGGAACTTTGAGCTGAGATTCTTCTCTTTCCTCTATTCATAGGTTTGGCCTTTTCATAGTGCTCTAGATTTTCTGTATTTTGTGTTAGAATTTTTTTTTTCAGATTTAAAAATTTTTTGACCATTGAATCCATTTCTTCTATTGTATCTTCAATGTCTGAGATTCTTCTTTTCATCTCTTGCATTCTGTTTGTGCTTGCCTCTGTATTTCCTGTTTACATTCCTAGATTTTCTATCTCTAGGATTCTCTCAGTTTCTGTTTGCCTTATTGCTTTTATTTCCATTTTCAGGTCTTGAACGAATTTATTAATTGTCTTTACCTTTTTAATTTTATTTTCTGGATTTATTTAAGGGATTTATTCATTTGCTCCAATTGCTGGTTTGTGTTTTCCTGAATTTCTTTAAGTAATGTATTCATTTCCTCTTTAATGGCCTCCATCATCTTCATATAGTTGGTTTTAAGGTCTTTTCTTGTGCTTCAGGGCCTACTGTGGTAGGATAGCTGGACTCTGGTAGAAATATATTGCTTTAACTATTTTTTTAAAATTTTGTTCTTATACTGGCATCTAGGCATCTGGGTTTGGGTTGATTACAGGTGTAGGTGCTGATTTCTGGGTTTGTCTTTGTTGGGTGGGTGTTTTGGTTCTTGGTTTCCAATTTTTCTCTGGATTTTCAAAGAGTGTGTTGGCTGAGTGTTGACTGTTTTTTTTTTTTTTTTTTTTTTTTTTTGTTTGCTAGCTGGTTTGTTCAAGGGGAAAAGCTTGCTGGTGTTGGAGTCTGGGGGAAGAAAGGGCCTAGGGAAGATGGTCTGGGTGTTCCACAGGAAGTGTGGACAGGGGAGAGGGAAAGCAGTGTTCTGTCACAGTGTCAGGGGTGACCATGAGGATTGGGTCTGTGGTAACAGAGATAATTGGAAAGGTTCATAGGGAGGATGCTCCCTGGTCTTCTGGCAGGTGTGGCCTCTGGTTAAGCACAGAGTATCTGCCTGAGTCAGTGGCTGGGACACAGTGAAGGGGCAGGATAGGAAATCCAGGGAGGATGGTCTGTTGGAGTGACAGGAGGCATGGACAGAAAGAGGAGAAGCTGCAGCTGATGTTCTGTTGCAATGCTATAATCCTTGATGGTCAAAAGAAGCGTTGTGTATATGACAGGCTCTCAATGAATTTTTATCAGAAATGGGAAGAGGGAGAAGGGGAGAAAATAGAAAGCAAGGAAGGGAGGGGGAGAGGATAATCTGACGTTGGTCAGAAAATATACAACAGGTCATTTTATTTGCGGTATTGCAGCACTGCATACATTAAATAGATGTAAGTTAACATCCACGGGGTTTTCTCCTATAGGCCCTGTACTGAGAAATACTTTATATTCATAATTCATTAATCTACTAACCATACAAGGAATGAGTTATTTCCATTTTTACAGATGATGAAACCGTGTTGTTTAGTGTGATCAAATACATGACCCAAGATCACATGTGTTACAAGTAGCACAGACAAGGTTTACATTCATTTATTTCTTCCGTCCTTTCTTCCCCCTCCCTTCCTACCTCCCTCCCTCCCTTTTTTCGTCCTTCCTTCCTTCCTTCCTTCCTTCCTTCCTTCCTTCCTTCCTTCCCTCCCTCCCTCCTTCCTTCCTTCCCTCCCTCCTTCCTTCCCTCCTTCCTTCCTTCCTTCCTTCCCTCCCTCCTTCCTTCCTTCCTTCCTTCTTCCAGCAAATACCAAATGAGTATATAGCATTCCCCCATCAGGTGACTCAGCTCCTCTTACCTTGAAGTTCCATTTAGAAGTCGAATACTTCTCTCAAGTTGTCAGTCAAAAGTTATTCTCAGAGCTACAGATGTCATTTCACAGTCCTGTTTGTAAGTTGGCATACACCTCAATCTATGATATAGAAATGGAAGATTTTAGCCCCAAATTTGTCTTTTCCTTAGGGTCTATTTTTCTTGCTGTTAGTTAAGCCCTGGTACGTCCTCCTAGCCCATATTCCCAGAAATATGATGCAGACTCACAATATATTTACAAACACCTTGGCCATATAGCTAGGCTCTTCTCTGACTAGAATAATAATGTAAGATAACCCATTTAACCTATGTTTTGCCACACAGCTGGTTCCCATGCTCAGGTGCCATGCACCTGTCTCGTTACATTTTCCTGGCAAATCCACACCTGGCTCTATCACAGATTCCTTTTTGATTTTCTAGACCCACCTTCCACTTCTTATGCGTAAGCTATAGGCCATACACTTTTTTAAAAATTTTTATTAACTTGGGTATTTCTTATTTACATTTCGATTGTCATTCCCTTTCCTGGTTTCGAGACCAACATCCCCCTAACCCCTCTCCCCTTCTCTATGGGTGTTCCCCTCCCCATCCTCCCCACATTACCGCCCCCCCAACAATCACATTCACTGGGGGTTCAGTCTTGGAAGGACCAAGGGCTTCCCCTTCCACTGGTGCTCTTACTAGGCTATTCATTGCTACCTATGAGGTTGGAGCCCAGGGTCAGTCCATGTATAGTTTTTGGGTAGTGGCTTAGTCCCTGGAAGCTCTGGTTGGTTGGCATTGTTGTTCATATGGGGTCTCAAGCCCCTTCAAGTTCCTTCAGTTCTTTGTCTGATTCTGTCAATGGGGGTCCCATTCTCAGTTCAGTGGTTTAATGATGGCATTCGCCTATGTATTTGCTTTATTCTGGTTGTGTCTCTCAGGACAGATCTGCATCTGGTTCCTGTCAGCCTGAACTTCTTTGCTTCATCCATCTTATCTAGTTTGGTGGCTGTATATGTATGGGCCACATGTGGGGCAGGCTCTGAATGGGTGTTCCTTCAGCCTCTGTTCTAAACTTTGCCTCCCTATTCCATCCCAAGGGTATTCTTGTTCCCCTTTTAAAGAAAGAATGAAGCATTCGCATTTTGGTCATCCTTCTTGAGTTTCATGTGTTCTGTGCATCTAGGGTAATTCAAGCATTTGGACTAATAGCCACTTATCAATGAGTGCATACCATGTGTGTTTTTCTGTGATTGGGTTACCTCACTCAGGATGATATTTTCCAGTTCCATTCATTTGCCTATGAATTTCATAAAGTCATTGTTTTTGACAGCTGAGTAATATTCCATTGTGTACATGTACAATATTGTCTGTATCCATTCCTCTGTTGAAAGGCGTCTGGGTTCTTTTCAGCTTCTGGCTATTATAAATAAGGCTGCTATGAACATAGTGGAACATGTGTCTTTGTTATATGTTGGGGCATCTTTTGGGAATATGCTCAAGAGAGATATAGCTGGGTCCTCAGGTAGTTCAATGTCCAATTTTCTGAGGAAACCCCAGACTAATTTCCAGAATGGTTTTACCAGTTTGCAGTCCCACCAACAGTGGAGGAGTGTTCCTCTTTCTTCACATCCTCGCCAGCATTTGCCAGTTTTTTATCTTAGCCATTATGACTGGTGTGAGGTAAAATCTCAGGGTTGTTTTGATTTGCATTTCCCTTATGACTAAAGATGTTGAACATTTCTTTAGGTGTTTCTCAGCCATTCCGCATTCCTCAGCTGTGAATTCTTTGTTTAGCTCTGAACCTCATTTTTAAATAGGGTTATTTGTCTCCCTGCAGTCTAACTTCATGAGTTCTTTGTATATTTTGAATATAAGCCCTCTATCAGTTGTAGGATTGGAAAAGATCTTTTCCCAATCTGTTGGTTGCTGTTTTGTCCTAACAACAGCGTCCTTTGCCTTACAGAAGCTTTGCAGTTTCATGAGATCCCATTTGTTGATTCTTGATCTTAGAGCATAAGCCATTGGTGTTTTGTTCAGGAAATTTTTTCCAGTGCCCATGTGTTCGAGATGCTTCCCCACTTTTTCTTCTATTAGTTTGAGTGTATCTGGTTTGATGTGGAGGTCCTTGATCCACTTGGACTTAAGCTTTGTACAGGGTGATAAGAATGGATCGATCTGCATTCTTCTAAATGCTGACCTCCAGTTGAACCAGCATCATTGGCTGAAAATGCTATCTTCCTTCCATTGGATAGTTTTGGCTTCTTTGTCAAAAATCAAGTGCCCATAGGTGTGTGGGTTCATTTCTGGGTCTTCAATTCTATTCCACTGGTCTGTCTGTCTGTCTCTGTACCAATACCATGCAGTTTTTATCGCTATTGCTCTGTAATACTGCTTGAGTTCAGGTATAGTGATTCCCCCTGAAGTCCTTTTATTGTTGAGGATAGTTTTGGCTATCCTGGTTATTTGTTTTTCAGATGAATTTGGAAATTGTTCTGTCTAACTCTATGAAGAATTGGATCGGTATTTTGATGGGGATTGCATTGAATCTGTAGATCGCTTTTGGTAAAATGGCCATTTTTACTATATTAATCCTGCCAATCCATGAGCATGGGAGATCTTTCCATCTTCTGAGATCTTCTTCAATTTCTTTCTCCAGAGGCTTGAAGTTCTTATTGTACAGATCTTTCACTTGCTTGGTTAAAGTCACACTGAGGTATTTTATATTATTTGGGACTATTATGAAGGGTGTTCTTTCCCTAATTTCTCTCCTGGCTTGTTTCTCTTTTGTGTAGAGGAAGGGTTCTGATTTACTTGAGTTAATTTTATACCCAGCCACTTTGCTGAAGGTGTTTATCAGGTTTAGTAGTTCTCTGGTGGAACTTTTGGGATCACTTAAATATACTATCATATCATCTGCAAATAGTCATATTTTGACTTCTTTTCCAATCGGTATCCATTTGATCTCCTTTTGTTTTCTGATCGCTCTGGCTTGGACTTTGAGAACTATATTGAATAAGTAGGGAGAGAGTGGGCAGCCTTGTCTAGTCCCTGATTTTAGTGGGATTGCTTCAAGTTTCTCTCCATTTAGTTTATTGTTATCTACTGGTTTGCTGTATATGGCTTTTACTATGTTTAGGTATGGGCCTAGAATTCCTATTCTTTCCAGGACTTTTGTCATGAAGGGGTGTTGAATTTTGTCAAATGCTTTCTCAGCATCCAATGAAATGATCATATGGTTTTGTTCTTTCAGTTTTTTTATATAATGGATTACTTTGATGGTTTTCCGTATATTAAACCATCCCTGCATGCCTGGGATGAAGCCTGTGGATCATGGTGGATGATTGTTTTGATGTGCTCTTGGATTTGGTTTGCCAAATTTTTTTTTTTTTAACTTGAGTATTTCTTATATACATTTCAGTGTTATTCCCTTTCCTGGTTTCCAGGCAAACATCCCCTCCCCCCCCCTTCCTTATGGTATTCCCTCCCATCCTCCCCCTTGCCGCCCTCCCCCAACAATCTAGTTCACTGGGGTTCAGTCTTAGCAGGACCGAGGGCTTCCCCTTCCACTGGTGCTCTTACTAGGATATTCATTGCTACCTATGAGTTCAGAGTCCAGGGTCAGTCCATGTATAGTCTTTAGGTAGTGGCTTAGTCCCTGGAAGCTCTGGTTGCTTGGTTTGCCAGAATTTTATTGAGTATTTTTGCATTGATATTCATAAGGGAAATTGGTCTGAAGTTCTCATTCTTTGTTGGGTCTTTGTGTGGTTTAGGTATAAGAGTAATTGTGGCTTCATAGAAGGAATTCGGTAGCGTTCCATCTGTTTAAATTTTGTGGAATAGTTTGAACAGAATTGGTATGAGGTCTTCTATGAAGGTCTGACAGAATTCTGCACTGAACCTATCTGGACCTGGCCTCTTTTTGGTTGGGAGACCTTTAATGACTGCTTCTATTTCTTTAGAAGTTATGGGGTTGTTTAAATGGTTTATCTGTTTCTGGTTTAACTTTGGTACCTGGTATCTGTCTAGGAAATTGTCCATTTCCTGCAGATTTTCAAGTTTTGTTGAATATAGGCCTTTGTACTAGGATCTGATGATTTTTTTAAATTTCCTCTGATTCTGTAGTTATGTCTCCCTTTTCATTTCTGATTTTGTTAATTTGGACACACTCTCTGTGTCCTCTCGTTAGTCTGGCTAAGGGTTTACTATCTCGTTTATTTTCTCAGAAAATCAACTTTTGGTTCTGTTGTCTCTTTGTATGTTCCTTTTTGTTTCTTTTGGTTGATTTCAGCTCTGAGTTTAATTATTTCCTGCCTTCTACTCCTCCTGGGTGTATTTGCTTCTTTTTTTTCTAGAGCTTTTAGGTGTGCTGTCAAGCTGCTTATATATGCTCTCTCCTGTTTCTTTCTGCAGGCATTCAGAGGTATGAGTTCTCTTAGCATAGCTTTCATTGTGTCCCATAAGTTTGGGAATGTTACACCTTCATTTTCTTTAAATTCTAAGAAGTCTTTCATTCCTTTCTTTATTTCTTCCTTGACCAGGTTATCATTGTTCAACTTCCATGTATATGTGGGCATTCTTCCCTTATTGTTATTGAAGACCAGCTTTAGCCTGTGGTGGCCTGATAGGATGCATGGGATTATTTCTATCTTTCTGTATCTGTTGAGGCCTGTTTTATGACCAATTATATGGTCAATTTTGGAGAAAGAAAGTACCATGAGGAGCTGAGAAGAAGGTATATCCTTTTGCTTTAGGATAGAATGTTCTATAAATATCTGTTAAGTCCATTTGGTTCATGACTTTTCTTAGTCTGTCTATGTCTCTGTTTAATTTCTGTTTCCATGATCTGTCCATTGATGAGAGTGGGGTGTTGAAATCTCCTAGTATTATTATGTGAGGTGCAATGTGTGCTTTGAGCTTTATTAAGGTTTCTTTTATGTAGTAAGGTACCCTTGTATTTGGAGCATAGATATTTAGGATTGAGAGTTCATCTTGGTGGATTTTTCCTTTGATGAACATGAAGTGTCTTTCCTTATTTTTTTGATGACTTTTAGTTGAAAATCGATTTTATTCGATATTAGAATGGCTACTCCATCTTGCTTCTTCTGACCATTTGCTTGGAAAGTTGTTTTCCAGCCTTTCACTCTGAGGTAGTGTCTGTCTTTGTCTCTGAGGTGTGTTTTCTGTAGGCAGCAGAATGCAGGGTCCTCATTGCGTATCCAGTTTGTTAATCTATGTCTTTTTACTGGGGAGTTGAAACCATTGATGTTCAGAGATATTAAGGAATAGTGATTATTGCTTCCTGTTATATTCATATTTGGATGTGAGGTTATGTTTGTGTGCTTTTCTCTCTTTGTTTTGTTGCCAAGACGATTAGTTTCTTGCTTTTTCTCAGGTGTATCTTGCCTCCTTATGTTGGGCTTTACCATTTATTATCCTTTGTAGTGCTGTTTTTGTAGAAAGATATTGTGTAAATTTGGTTTTGTCATGGAATATCTTGGTTTCTCCATCTATGTTAATTGAGAGCTTTGCTGGATACAGTAACCTGGGCTGGCATTTGTGTTCTCTTAGGGTCTGTATGATGTCTGTCCAGAATCTTCTGGCTTTCCTAGTCTGTGACGAGAAGTCTGGTGTGATTCTGATAGGTCTGCCTTTATATGTTACTTGACATTTTTTTCTTACTGCTTTCAATATCCTTTCTTTATTTTGTGCATTTGGTGTTTTGACTATTATGTGACAGGAGGAGTTTCTTTTCTCGTCCAATCTATTTGGAGTTCTGTAGGCTTCTTGTATGTTTATGGGCATCTCAAAACTTTAGGGAAGTTTTCTTCTATGATTTTGTTGAAGATATTTACTGGTCCTTTGAGCTGGGAGTCTTTACTCTCTTCTATACCTATTATTCTTAGGTTTGATCTTCTCATTGAATCCTGGATTTCCTGTATGTTTTGGACCAGTAGTTTTTTCCATTTTCCATTATCTTTGACAGTTGTGTCGATGATTTCTATGGAATCTTCTGCTCCTGACATTCTCTCTTCTATCTCTTGCATTCTGTTGGTGATGCTTGTATCTACGGCTCCTTGTCTCTTCCTTTGGTTTTCTATATCCAGGGTTGTCTCCCTTTGTGCTTTCTTTATTGCTTCTATTTCCATTCTTAATTCCTTCACCTGTTTGATTGTGTTTTCCTGGAATTCTTTCAGGGATTTTTGTGATTCCTCTCTATAGGCTTCTACTTGTTTATTTATGTTTTCCTCAGTTTCTCTAAGGTTGTTCTTTATATCTTTCTTGAAGTCTTCCATCATCATGATCAAATGTGATTTTAAATCTAGATCTTCTTTTCTGGTGTGTTTGGATATTCAGTGTTTGCTTTGGTGGGAGAATTGGGCTCCAATGATGCCATGTAGTCTTGGTTTCTGTTGCTTGGGTTCCTGCGCTTGCCTCTTGCCATCAGGTTGTCTCTGGTGTTACCTTGTTCTGCTATTTCTGACAGTGACTAGACCATCCAATAGGCCTGTGTGTCAGGAGTGCTGTAGACCTGTTTTCCTGTTTTCTTTCAGCCAGTTATGAGAACAGAGTGTTCTGCTTTTGGGCGTGTAGTCTTTCCTGTCTACGTGTCTTTAGCTGTTCCTGTGGGCCTATGTCCTGAGTCCACCAGGCAGGTCACTTGGAGTAGAAAAGTTGGTCTTGCCTGTGGTCCTGAGCCTGAAGTTGCTCCTGGGTGGCTGCTTTTGAGCTCTCTGTGAGGGCAGCAACCAGGAGGGCCTGTGCCGCCTTTTCCCCTGGGCCCTGTGCACCAGTGTCCCAGATGGCGTTAGGTGTTTTCCTCTGGAGTCAGAAATGTGGGTAAAGTGTAGTCTTTTCTGGCTTCCCAGGTGTCTCTGCCCCTCTGAAGGTTTATCTCTCCCTCCCATGGGATTTGGGTGCAGGGAGCTTTTGATTGGGTCCCTTCAGATCCGGGAGGTGTCTGGCCCACAGGGGACCTGCTGCTTGAGTGCCCCTATCTTCCGATTCCCAGAGCCCCTATACAGTTTCCTTTTGGGCCAGGGTTGTGGGCAGTATTTGTGGTCTTTCCTGCTCTGCAGTCTCAGGAGTGCCCCAAGAACAGATTTTTATGATGAACTCAATCTGCTGTTAAGCAAGTCTGGGATATTTACTTTATTCGGATTTTTAGATGCACATGTAACTCATGTAACTCCAGCAAACAGCAGTAGATTAATAAGGGAAACAAACTACTTTTTAAACACCAAGTTATTAAGTGTCATCATCTGATATGCTTAAAATCAAATCTTATTTCTCTTGGTTTTTTCAAAATGTTTGGTAAATAGTTTCATAAATTAAAACCAAGTTTCACCCATTGTAGCCTGTCTTAGAGTTTTACTGTTGTGAACAGATACCATGACCAACGCAAGTCTTATAAAGGATAATATTTAATTGGGGCTGACTTACAGGTCAGAGGTTTAGTCTATTATCATCAAAGTAGGAACCTGGCAGGATCTAGGCAGGCATGACACAGGCAGAGCTGCGAGTTCTACATCTTAATCTAAGGCTGCTTGAATAAGAAATTTATAATCCACACCCACAGTGACTTAGCTACTCCATCAAGGCCACACCTACCCAACAAGGCCATACCTTCTAATAGTGCCACTTTCTGGACTGAGCATATATAAACTTTCATATTTCTCTTTCTGGCCCCTATAGACTTGTTGGAACATATGAGTCATACCTAAACACAGCATAATGAAAAATACATTTAGCCCAACTTTCAAAGTCCTCATAGTCGATAGCAGTCTCAACAATGTTAAAAGTCCAAAGTTCAAAGTCTTTTCTGAGATTCATCCAATTACTTAACTGTAATCTCCAAAGCAAGACTGGAAACCAGCTAGGAAAACTCGAAACTCTGCTTCTCCATGGCTGATGTCAAAGCAGTCTTCATATCTTCAACTTCTTTTTCATCTTTGATGACAGCAATGAACTTCATTCTCCTAGGCTAGTTCTACTCCCCGTTAGCAGCTTTTCTCAACAGATAGCCTATGGCTCTGGCATCTCAAATATCTTCGGATATCCAAGGCAACTTCAATGTTATAGCTTTTTGTTTCAGTGATCTTCTAGGCTTCTCCAAAAGGCTGACATCACTTCTCAAGTTCTGCCCTCTGTAACACTCTAAGCTCAGATTGATCCACTACACTGCTGTCGCCCCTGTCCTTGGCAGTCATCCCATGGTACTGGCATCTCCAATACACTGGGGTCTTTAGCTGTAACTAGGCTTCACCAATGGCCTCTCATAGGTTCTCTTCATGGTGCCAACCTTCAAATCCTTTGTATAATCTCTTCAGTCCTGGGCCATCAACTGCAGCTGAGGGACACCTTCACCAATGGCCTTCCATGGCCTCTCACAGTGTCAAGACTCAGCTGTTCTTCATGACCCCTTCATGCCTTCAAAGCCACCTCTCCCTGGGCAACTCTTACACATTACTAAGTATAGCTGCAGCATGAGGCAAAACCTTGGCTCTCCCTGGAACACAGAGCTTTTTTGTGCTCTCAGAAAACACTTCCCAGAAGATTTCACGTCAATGATGCTGGTCTCTTTTTTAATCACCACTAATTTCCAGCCAACCAGCATCAATTGTCTCAGTAGTACCTTCTGTTCTTGACTCTAAAGCCAGAGGCACAAGGCTGAAGCTACCAAGTTTTGCTGCTTGCTGGGGCTGGAACATGACCCCCTTTTTCTATTCCATTATCACTTTCTGTTTTCCAACTCTGTTATTGCCTAAACTTGGTTGTCCTAGATTGTCTGTAGATTGACCTTGAACTCCGAGATCTGTATGCCTCTGTTTCCTGAATGCTGGGATTAAAGCTTTTCTTCACCTAGACCCTGCTCTGTGCTAGGCTGGCCTTGAATTCGGGGAACTGCTTGCGTTTGCCTCCTGGAATTAAAGGCTTATACTACAGTTCCTGGACCTACATTTAGCTAGGTGGGATCTTGCCCCAAGATCACCACTCCCTTTGATTCAATTTAATATTAGTGAACACACGATTCAGTTCCATTTCACTTCTAGTTCCCCTTTAATACTCGAACCATGTATTTTATATTTTTCTTTTCTCAGTTTGCTATACTTGTTAAAAATGTTCTTCATGACACTTAACCAGAGAACAAAGTCTATGGTGGGCATTTCTGAGATTTCCTTTTTCAGTGCTCATAATTTGAGTCTCTTCTCCTTAGCCTCAGACAGACACTTCAGACAAGGGCAAAAAGTAGCCACTTTCTTTACCAAAATACCACAAAACAGTCTCTATGCCAAATTTTGAAATTCTTTACTGAAACCATTTGGGTCAGGTCCACACAATTCAAATCATTCTCAGTAACAAAGTCTTCCATATTCCTACTAGGATAACCTAGTAAGCCCCATTTAAAGCATTCCAGTCCGTTCCAAATCCAAATCCCTCAAATCCACATTCTTCTTAACAAAGGCATGGTCAGGTCTATCACAGCAATACCCAAGTCCCTGGTACTAACTTCTGTCTTAGGGTTTTACTGTTGTGAGCAGATACCATTACCAAGGCAACTCTTATAATGACAACATTTAGTTGGGACTGGCTAACAGGTTCAGAGGTTCAGTCCATTATCATTAAGTCAGGAACATGGCAGCACCTAGGCAGGCATGGTGCAGGAGGAGCTGAGAATTCTACATCTTCATATGAAGGCTGCTAGCAGAAAACTAGCCTCCAGGCAGCTAGGATGGTGGTCTTAAAGTCCACACCCACAGTGACACACCTACTCCAACAGGACTACATCTTCTAATAGTGCCACTTCCTGGGCCGAGCATATACAAACTATCACATGGCTCAAGGGCCAAAGTCAACCTATCCCCTGTCTTTGCATGGTTATAAATTTAATACTGGCTCTTTACATTTTTAATTGTTGGAAAAAGAAAGTTGAAAAAAAATAGTAACATACAGTACAAGATTGCATAAAGTTCACATTTTGGTGTGCACAAAAAGTTACTGAAACAGCTATTCTCCCTCTTTTATGTATTGTCTAAGGTTACTTTTGAACTACAGTGGCACTGTTAGTGGCTAATCCTGACATATTTACTTCTGCACCTTTATAGAGAATGTTTGCCTGATCCTGGTCTAAGATCGGATGGCAATGATAGTTTGTACCCCCTCAGTTCCCACCCCCAATGCTTTCTCTGAGGTCCTTGTGTTCTGTCAGGGAAGAAGGCTCATGAATGAATTAGTGAGTAGCCCTCAACGGACAAGTGGGCAGATACTTCAGCCTTCTTGCTCCTAGGCAATCCCAACACTGTATCTAGTATTAAATTTGAATGTCAGTGGTGACTGCCTTGACCACAAACAATTTGACTTTTTCCTTTGTGGCCTGTCTTGGATCTCCTCCCTAAAAGCCATTGTCACTGAAATCTAGGTTGGATAGTGTGCTGCTGTGGGAAGTGCAAGCTCAGACAAATATGGGTTATTCCCACATTAATTATTTATGGTGTGACTTTGATGTATAAGCTACCCAGGTATGATGAAACATTTATAACCAAACATTGGACCACTTTTCATGACTACTATAAGAAAGACAGGTCTTATTAATTGATAGTTTTATTTTGTATGACATTTACTAGCCAAATTTATCACAAAAGATGCAGTTTGATATTTTTTTATATTTTGAACATAAGTGCTTATTCCAGAAGAATGATTTTTAAAGTATTGCATCAATCTCTCATACTGTAAAATAAACCTTTCATCTTTTGTAAAATTTATATTTTCTTATTTCATACTAGTAAAAGTATTTTTTCTGTCTCTTCAGAAAATTTCTTCTCAATTTTTACTTTGCATCTTTAATAGATGGGGGAATGAAGCCCAGAATAATAAAAGACAAGATAACATTGCCGTATGCTAATTATCTATAGTTCCTTAATAATTAAGAGGGAGTATCTCAGAACTTCATGAAAAGCCTTCATCTTTCTTTCTTTCTTTCTTTCTTTCTTTCTTTCTTTCTTTCTTTCTTTCTTTCTTTCTTTCTTCCTTCCTTCCTTCCTTCCTTCCTTCCTTCCTTTCTTTCTTTCTTTTTGTATTTATTTTTTCATTTACTTTACATCTTGATCATAGATGCCCTTCCCACTCTTCCCAGTCCCACTCTTACAAATCCCTCCCCCCATTAATCCATAACCTTCTCCTCAGATAAGGGGGAGCCCCCTTGGGTACCACCCCACCCTGGGGGATCTAGACCTAGCAGGTCTAGGCACATCTTCTCCTACTGAAGCCCAACCAGTCAATCTAAGTAGCAGGGAAGGGGATCCAGTGCAGGGAACAGAGACTGGGACAACCCCCAACTTCACTTGTTAGGGGACCCTCATGAACACTAAGCTGCACATTTACTATAAATGTGTAGGGGGTCTAGGTCCAGCTTCTGCATGCTACCTGGTTGTTGGCCCAGGCTCTGTGAACCGCCATCCTCCTAGGTTAATTTGTGGCCTTTCTTGTGGTGTCCTTGATCCCTCTGGCTTGCTCACTTCTATCCCCAACACTTCCATAAGTCTCCCTGAGCTCTGCCTGATGTTTGTGTGTGGGTCTCTGCATCCATCTTTTTCTATCTGCCGCTGGATAGGTTCTGAGAGGAGATAGTCATACTAGGCAACTGTTTGTAAGCATAGCAGAGTATCATTGATCCTGTTAGGGGTTGGCTCTCTCACATAGAATTGGTCTCAAGTTGAGGTAGACACATTCCCTCAGGCTTTGCTCCATATATATTCCTGCACATCTTGTAGGCAACACAAATTTTGAGTTCAGGGTTTTGTGGGTGTATTGATGTCCCCATCCCCTTATTTGGAAATTATACCTGGTTACAGGAGGTGGCCACATCAGTATCTCTAGCTTCTTTGGTAGGAAACCAAGCTAGGGTCACCCTTATAATATATTCTCTCCCCTACCAAGCCTCTAGTAACTCACCAGAGATACTCCTCCCCTCATCTCCATTCTCTCTCCCAAGCCTCACTCACACCCTTTTCACCCAACACTGTATCATCATCCCCATTTCCCTCCTCATTTCATCTCCTATCCAGTTCTTTCTCTCTACCACCTCAGATGGTGGGGATGGTGATTCCCCCAGAAGTTCTTTTGTTGTCAAGAAGTGTTTTTGCTATCCTAAGTGAAGAATTGTGTTGGAATTTTGATGGGGATTGCATTGAATCTGTACATTGATTTTGGTAGGATGATCATTTTTACTATGTTAATCCTACCATTCCATGACCATGGGAGATCTTTTCATTTTCTGAGGTATTCTTCTATTTTTTTCTTGAGATACAGATTTTTGTCATACAGATTTTTCACTTGCTTTTGGTTAGAGTTATACCAAAATATTTTGTATTACTTGTGACTACTATGAAAGGTGTTGTTTCCCTATTTTCTTTCTCAGTCCATTTATCATTTATATAAAGAAAGACTACTAATTTGAGTTAATTTTATATCCAGCCACTTTGCTGAAGTTGTTTATCAGCTGGAGAAGTTTTTTGGTAGATTTTTTTGGGGTCTAGTATATATACTATCACAACATCTGCAAATAGTGATAGTTACTTCTTTGACAATTTATATTCCTACAATCTCCTTTTGTTGTCTTATTGCTATATCTAGAACTTTGAGTACTACATTGAATAGATACAGGGAGATCTGTAGTGGGCAGTTTTGTCTTGTTCCTGTCCTGATTGAGATTGCTTCACGTATGTCTCTATTTAATTTGATATTGGCTGTTGGTTTGCTGTATATTGCTTTTACTATGTTTAGATATTGACCTTGAATTCCTGATTTCTCCAATATTTTCACATGTTGTATTTTTTCAAGTGCTTTTTAAGCATCTAATGAAGATGATCATGTGATTTTTTTTCCTTTGAGTTTGTTCCTATGAGTGGATTATGTTAATGGACTTTCGTATATTGAACCAACCTTGCATCACTGGGATGAAGCCTTCATTATGGATGACCACTTTGATGTGTTCTTGGATTTGGTTTGTGGGAATTTTATTGAGTATTTTTGCATTGATATTCATAAGCGAAATTGGTCTGAAGTTCTCTTTGTTGGGCTTAGGTATCAGAGTAACTATGGGTTCATAGAATGAATTAGATAGTGTTCTTTCTGATTCTATTTTATGGAATAGTGTGAGGAGTGTGGGTATTAGCTCTTCTTTGAAGGTTTGGCAGAATTCTACACTAAAGCCATCTGGTCCTGGGCTTTTTTTTTTTTTTTTTTTTTGGTTGGCAGGATTTTAGTAACTTCTATTTCCTTAGGGGTTATGGGACTGTTTAGATAGTTTACCTGCTCCTGATTTAACTTTGGTATGTGGTGTATGTCTATAAAATCATCCTTTTCATCTAGATCTTCCAGTTTTGTTGAGTATGATCTTTTATAGTAGGATCTGATAATTTTTTGAGTTTCCTCAGTTTCTGTTGTCATGTCTCCCTTTTCTTTCCTGATTTTGTTAATTTGGAGACTATCTCTTGTGCCTTTTAATTAGTTTGGCTAAGAGTTTATCTATGTTGTTGATTATCTCAAAGAACCAGCCTTTAGTTTTGTTTATTGTTTGTATCATTTTCTTTGTTTCCATTTGATTGATTTCAGCCCGAGTTTGACTATTTCCTGTTGTCTACTCCTCTTGGGTGTCTTTGCTTCTTTTTATTCTATGGCTTTTAGGGTGTTAAAAACCTAAAAATGTTGCTAGTGTAAGATTTCTCTAATTTCTGTTCTAGGGCACTTAATGCTATGAATTTTCCTCTTAGTACTGCTTTCATTATGTGCTATAAGTTTGGGTGTGCTGTGTCATCATTTGCTTTGAATTCTAGGTCATCTCCTATTTCTTTCATTATATTTTCCATGATCAAGTTATCATTGAATAGAGAGTTGTTCAGTTTCCAAGGGTATGTGGGTTTTCTGCTACTTTCGTTGTTAATAAAGTCTAGCCTTAGTTCATGGTGTTCTGATAGGATGCATAGGACTATTTCAATATTCTTGTATCTGTTCAGTCTTGTTTTGTGACCAATTATCTGGTCAGTTTTGGAGATGGTAACATGAGGTGCTAAGAAAAAGGTATATTCTTTTGTTTTAGAGTGAAATGCTCTGTAATTTGTCAAATCCATTTGTTGATAACCTGTATTCATTTCAGTGTTACCTTTTTTAGTTTCTGTTTCAATGACCTGTCTATTGGTAAGAGTGGGGTGTTGAAGCCTTCTCTATTATTGTGTGTTCAATGTGTGTTTTGAGTTTTAGTCACATTTCTTCCATGAATGTGGGTTGCTTTGAATTTGTGGTATAGATGCCCAGAATTGAGACTTTGTCTTGGCGAATATTTTCTTTGATGAACATGAAGTGTCTCTTTCCATCTGACTTGATAACTTTTGGTTGAATGTCTATTTGCTTTGGATATTAGGATGGCAGCTTGTTTTTTGGGATCATTTGCTGGGAAGAATTTTTCTACTCTGAGGTAGTGTCTGTCTTTGTCATTGAGGTTTCATATTCAGTGGGGTCTTTGTTGTATATTTTGTCTGTTAGCTTATGTCTTTTTATTGGAAAATTGATTCTGTTGATATTGAGAGATATTACAAACAGATGATTATTACTTTCTGTTATGTTTGTTGTAGTAGGTAGCATTATGTGTACGTGATTATCTCCTTTTGGTTTTGTTGTGAGATGATTAATTTCTTGTTTTTTCTTTGGTGTAGGTATCCTCTTTGTGTTGGAGTTTTTCTTCTAGGATCCTCTGTATGGCTGGATTGGTGGATAGACACTGTTTGAGTTTGGTTTTGTCCTGGAATATTTTGGTTCCTCCATCTATTATGATTGAAAGTTGTGCAGGGTATAGTATGCTTGGCTGACACTTATTTTCTCTTAGGGTTTATGTTACCTCATTCCAGATTATTCTGGCTTTCAGGGTCTCTCTTTGAGAAGTCTGGTGTAATTCTGAAAGATCTGCCTTTATATGTTATTTGACCTTTTCCCCTTACAGTTTTTAATATTCTTTCTTTGTGCACTTAGTATTTTGATTCTTATGTGATGAAAATATTTTCTTTTGTGGTCCAATCTGTTTGGTGTTTTGTAGGCTTCTTGTACATTTATGGCCACCTCTTTCTTTAGGTTGGGGAACTTTTCTTCTATGATTTTTTTTTTTTCTGGTCCCTTTGAGCTGGGAATCTTTGTTCTCTATTCTTATTATTCTTAGATTTGGTCTTTTAATTGTGCCCTCAATTTCCTGGATGTTTTGTGTTAGTTGTTTTTTTTATATTTTGACAGTGAGTCAATATCTTTTATGGTATCTTCTACAGCTGAGATCCTTTCATCTATCTCTTGTATGCTTTTAGTGATGCTTAGATCTGCAATTCCTGACCTCTTTCCTTGATTTTCCATTTCAGTGGTTGCCTCCATTTGTATTTTCACTATAGTTGGCACTTCCACTTTTATGTTTTGGACTGCTTTGTTCAATTCCTTCACCCGTTTGATTGTGTCTTCTTGTGTTTCTTTAAGTGATTTGTTTCCTCTTTAAGGGCTTCTACCTGTTTACCTGTGTTTTCCTGTATTTCTTTCAGTGAGTCATTTATATCCTCCTTACAGAGCTTGATTATCTTCATGAGATAGGATTTTAGATCAGTTTCTAGTTTTCTGGTATGTTGGTATGTCCAGGGCTTGTTTTGTAGGGGAACTGGGTTTTGTTGATGCCAAAGCATATTGGCTTCTATTCCTTATGGTCTTGTGCTTGCCTCCAGCCATCTGGTTATCCTTGGTGTTTGCTGCTCTGGTTATCTCTGTTTGGAGCCATTCTCTTGTGTCCCTGGGTTGCTTCAGGTTTCCTGGTAGGCTTGTGGCCCTGGCTGTAGCAGACCTCCTATAAGTTCTTCAGACTGTGGAGTCTTCAGAGGGGCATGTAAGCTGGTGGCCTGTTGCCTTGGCTGGAGTGGCTCTTTCAGGAGGCTTTCTGCAAGGCCTTCAGACCATGGGATCTTCTGAGGTGCAGAGAAGCTTCTTGTCTGTGGCCCTGGATGTAGCAGATCTCTTGGGAGGCCTTCAGACTGTTAGGTCTTCAGAGTAGCAGTCAAGCTGTTGCCCTGGTTGTAGCTGTTCTCCAGGAAGGCCTTTGGATTGTGGGATCTGTGTGCAACAGGACTTCCTGGAATGCCTTCAGACTGTGGTGTCAGTTGCCCCATGTACAGTGGAACTGCCAGGATGCCTTCAGGCTCTGGTGTCTTCAGCAAAGCAGGAAGGTGGCAATCTGCCCCAGCAGAAGGTGTCAGCTAGAAGGCTGTTTCTTATATTTTTTAAAATAATGTTAGTTCCTTTAAATTTGTCTATTAAATTCAAAATAGTTTCATGGAAACACCAAAGATAATAAAGCTTGAAAACTGAAATTTACATTTCAAATTAATATACAAAATTCGTCATGTGAACTTATAACAAAATTAGAACCCCATGAGATCAAAGAGGGTGAAATAAATTTAAAATACATAAAGATATATTTTGCTTACATGTAAGTGAAATATTTCTTTATATATTTTATTTAATTTATGCAGTTGAAAAGTCATTTGGTTTAAATATATTCTATACTTGAGACTTGTAATGTCACCATAAGAAGAGTTTGCTAAAAGTTTTGCCCTTAGCTTGACACTATTAGGGGCTACAAGAACTTTAATAAACAGGGCTTAAGGGAGTTTTTCCAAATACCAAGGCATTGCACTTCGAGAAGTCGCTAGGCTCCCAGTGTCTTCTTTTCTCTCTCTTCCATGTTCTGTGGGTGCTCAGTTTTCCCTACTTTAATCTGCAGCTGAAAGAATACCTGAAGAATGGCCACAGCAGTGTTCCCACTGCACAACAGAATTTTGTTCACATCAAATGCGTAAGTAAACTGGAGCCTGAGTAAAAGTGGGGACAGCTCATCATCTGTCTTGTGAATAACAGACAGATCTCTTACAGCTAAGTTTCAGTGCAGAAGAACACTAAATTTTTCAAAGTTTTATTAGTTAAAATATCTCAACAACCTTAACTGACTTTTGAGTACTATTAAATATTTTATGATCAATTTGAGGCCGGAAAAGAAGAAAACTTTTCAACTAATTATCTCTTATATCCATACTTTTCTATAAGAATTCTCTCTTTTGACTTAGTATCTAGTCTTATTAATATCTTCAAGGCAAATGCAGCAGTCTTGATCAAAGGCATGAAGCCTCAGGCTACAGAATCTGCTCTAGGTCATTAAACAAATTAAAGATGAAGTTCAAACATAAACTTGCTTGCCCCCAGTACCTCACTTGCATTACTATTGAGTAATTTCTTTGTAAAATCCTGTGCACTGATGGGAGCTAAGACACAAAAACTCAGGTGTGGTACCTTCCTCTGTCCATTCACTTCCGTTTACATCACTTTTCTAGTTTATGGTGATTTTTCCTTGCTGTTTACTCTGCTGTATCCTTTGGATTATGGTTCTCTGATTTCTATACTCTGACCTCTGTCCTCGCCCTCTGCACTTTGTCCTCTCAGCACACAAATATTTAATTATCTAACTCCACACAGAATCTTTTTCACATAACCTGCCATTACTCTATTCTTTCTGCCTGTTTTAAATTTTCAATATTGTACATCCCTGAGACTTATATTACATGTCAATGTGTTGTTATTTATTTGTGATCTTCATAAGTATATTTTGGTAGCTCTGAGAGTAGGAAGATTTATTTTCATTCCTTAATTTGTTGAGTCTTTAAGGATATGAGTTCATAGTATATACTCATTGAGTACTCAGAATAAATACTCATTAATACTTCTATTCATCTAATGAATGGATACTGTACTCAGTCAACGGATATTGAAGAGACAAACAATTGAGAATGAAGCCTAACTAAAATAAGATAATTAATTATGATCATATTTTTATGACACTCATTATTTAAAAATTCTGGAGGTATCCAAATACAATGTATAAAAATTCATTAGGATAACCTTGGAGCATTCAAAATGTATCAGTCTTACACTAATAAAAAATATTAAAGCACTACTTCTTGGAATAGTTTGACCAACAGCAAGTCAAGATGTGAATTTTCTACCCTGTCCCTGTATCTTCTATTTATGCAGCCTTTCTGTAGCTCATGGCTTTTGTTCTGTCATTTATCTGTCTTTTTTGTGTATCTGATCTGTGCCTGTCTGACATTTAAATGTCTTGTCCCTACAAATGGATTTTATTCTGTATTTATTTACAGCAAAGAAAGTACCATATTGGAAAAGGATGAGAGAGAATTTACAGGAAACTTTACCAGAGTTTCGAGAGGGAGCAAGTCACTCGCTCTAATTGACCCCCAACTTATCCAGATAACTAACATAACTATACAATACCAGCACCAAGTAACATCTGAATTCTATTTCCAGAATTGCTGGAAAATACTTATTGCATAATTTTTCTTCATATTTATTTGCTGTTTACACCCTCAATTGGCATACATATATACATGCATGCGTTGTTCTCAGAGCCAGGTGCATGGGGGAGTGAATAAAATTGCAGCTATGTATTTAGCTGAGGATGTAAAAGTTGATTACATGGGAAATACAAGGCAAGAACAATTAGTTGTTACATTGCTCTATTAAAGGCAAATTAAACAAAGAGGCTGAGTGCCCACTAGGTCATAAGTGACCCCAATGTGCATTATTAACTCTGACTATGAGGTCCAGCAAAAGTTCCAGTATCTTTGAACATAAAAGATGTTATTATAGTAATATACCATGGCACATTTATTTCTAATCTGTTATTTCCAGTAGGGATTACATACAAACTGAACTTTGAACTGTCTTGGAAATGCAGGGTTTCAGATTGAAGGATGATACTGAATACAGAAACAGGCAGAAATAAACTTGTGGGTATTTACAAAGTATTTGTGTGTGGGGGGGGAGTAAATTAAGAGAAAATTACATATTTGCCTGCAGTATCATAAAGTCAATCTGGAAAGTTATCACTGAGAAGTCAGTTTCTTTTTAAAAACTGAAAATAATAAATTTTATCTCAGAAGCCAACATTACTTATTGTATGTTAATTTGCAAAGATCGAAGAAACCTGATTTGTGTTTTATTGAGGATTTGCTGAACCATGATATGTAAACCTGAACCAATAATTCTACCTTCCACTATGTGCAGAGCTTTGATACATACCAACAAAATCAGGTGCTCAGTGATTCTAATCCCTTTATTCATTTGACTTTGATGAAAATACTAGTTCTTGTTCTTACCTGATTAAGCTTACTTTAATTAATTTTAAGTTAAGTGATGGTAGAGGCTGTGTTGAGGTACGCTTCCAAATAAAATACCATAGAATTTGTTGAACCATAAACTTATTGCAAATGGATATCTTATAAATTCTAGTATTCTGCCTCAAGAAAGAAGCTGGTGAAATAATTTCTTCTTGCTAATAATATCTAAATTAGAATAAAATATTAATCAGCAATGTAATATATGGAATGAACTCTGTGCTCTGATTTACTTTATGTTTAAAGTAAAAATATCATTACTGTAATATTCTAATTCTAAAGAGAGAAATGAGATACTTCATATAAACTTATTAAAATGAAGTGTAAACAGTTGATGTAATTTAATACACAGGTACCAGGTAGATGGTTCTCTTAATGCTAAGAAATAAAAGCATGTAGCCATGTTTTTAAGTGATGTGATGATGATGATGATGACGATGATGATGATGATGAATAAAGCATCACCTGCTTCTCCAAACAGATTCTAAGAAAACGTGTTATAGAAAGGAGATTGGCCTTTAAAATTGAAACAGGCAAAGTATTCAAGAATAAAATATTGTTTTTAAATGTACTTTGTGAATAGATATCTAAAGTGAACAATGTGTATCTTACTATAAAAATGCTCCACGTCCATTTCCAGAGTCATCTACATTCTTCATGAATAAAACAACAAAAAGATCATAAAGATTTATATGTATGCATGTAAGTGTAAAAATAAATACATATTAAAATAATGGCAAGGTAAAATTAAAACAAGTTTTTGCTACTTCTGTCTCTATGTACCTTCTGCAAATAGCCCATCACAGGCTTATAAACTTAAATTTACAGATACTTGTAGCTCATGACTTAAATCTTTCTTTTATTTCTTTGTGTTTCTTTATTAGGTGTTCAACTCAGAACCAAAGCTATAGCAGAGTCACTGGTTTCATTAATAATAGAAGACTGCATGAGCAGGGGCAGGGCTGGACAGGTGCGTGCAGCATTCTAGTGGCCATTGAGCTTAAGTGCAAATAACCCTATTAGCAAACTAGATTATAACACATGGCCCAGGTGGCCTTGAAATGACAGTGTACACCCAACACTGCATTATTCATATGCTACACATGATTAAATTTAAGTGTAGTGGATTCTATTTTGTTAATTAGTTTTTTTCCATGATACACATTTTGAAGGACAAAGCTTGGGGTTTAGAGGTGACGGAAAGGAAAGAGGCAAAGGTTGAAGAATTCGCTCCAGGCCACAGACAATTTAGTTGGAAAGAGTTAGTCGAGGTGATACTACTTATTGGTACAGTTAAACAAACTCACATTATTTCTGTAGTTCTAAAAACTTTGTGCCTACAACATAAATCTACTTAGAGGTTGAATTTCTCCACGTCTAAGTGTCAGTAAAAGGGGATGCCTCATCGTGCTCGCCGACATTACTGCTCCAGAACACGTAATTAGCACAAAAGTGGGGAATGGGTTATGGGACTTAGAAAAGCCACGTAAATGTGTAAGGGTTGAGTTAATTAAATATATTAAATGTAATGTGATGTGACTTTTCCAGGGATACCTGAACAAATATCTACTTATCACCATATGAGGTAATAATAGTAAACCAAAGATATTTTCCACCCAGATTGAACTTAATGAACCAATGAGTGTATTGATGTTACTGACAGGTGTATATGTGATTCAAAGCCGTATAGATCCTAGAAAAGCACACCCTTGCATAACGGATGTCTCTCAGGTTGCATCTCTCAATCTCCCTACACAAACTGAAGACTCCTGGGTCAGTAGGGGACAACCTATAGTTTACATAACCTTGGGAAGACCATTGCGAATTCTGTACATTTTCTTACTTCCAGAATCTTAGCTCCGTCTTCTTTTGAAGTGGCGGAAGTTTCAATTACAAGGAAAATTAAAAATAAATTTTAGAAATACATCAGAAATAACATGCAATGAGAATCCAGCTAGAAATTAAAGTGGGATTAAGTCTGTATATATGCCTCATCCTCTATGCAACGAAACAACACTTTTACTCATTTTTAACAATTTCTTTTCATCTATCAGTAACTGAATTTAAATTATTGAAACATAAGAATGTTCAAAAGTACATTTTTTGGCGGGGGCCGTGATCCAGTTTTTAATGGCTGAGCCATCTTACCAGCCCCAAAAATACGTTTAAAAAAAACCCAAACCATCAACTTAGAGTTACAATGCCATTCTTGACTTTTTGATCAGTATCCTAGCAATTAGATATAATCTGTCAAACCGGGTGAACTAAGTGATGTTTGGCAGGTGTGTCGATTCATTTTTACATCTTCGCAAAAACTAGTCACCTAGAAAGAAGGAATCTCCAACGGGAATTTTCCTCTATCAGATTTGCAGGCGGGCAAGCCTGTGGGGATTTTCTTGATGGTTGATTGATGTGGGAGGGCCAATCGTACTGTGGAGAATGACAGCCTTTTGCAGGCAATCCTAGCTTTTCTAAAGAAGCAAATTGCATAAGCAAGGGGAGCAAAAACGGTAAACACCTTTCTCACATTCTTTGCTTCAGTTCCTGAAGCCAGAGTCTTGCTTTGGCTTGCCTTATTGGTAGATCCAGGAGACTGGAATAAATCATTTTCTCTGCAAGTTGGTTTTCGTTAGTGTTTTGCCACAGCAATATAAAATAAGCTACAGCAGAAATTGGTACTAGAGAGTGAGATGCTAATGTGAGTTACCTGATTATGTTATGTGTCTGCCTGCCTGCCTGCCTGTCTGTCTGCCTCTTAGTCTGTCTCTCTGTGCATCCATCTAACCATCTGACCACCCATCCATCATCTGTCTATCTGTCTGTCTGTCTGTCTATTTATCTATCGTGTGTGTGTGTGTGTGTGTGTGTGTGTGTGTGTGTGTGTGTGTGTGTGAATGTTGAAGCTTTGGGCTAGAAAAGAACAGTGAGTAATCAGAGCTTTTTCGTGCTGTTATAAAAACCCTAAATAAATATAGGAAAGTTTAGAGAGTTGCAGTAAGGTGTGGAGGGCGGTCCTCACACTCTCCATTGTGTAGATGGGCGCTGATATCCGTGGGATGCACCCTAATAAAAAGGGCAATACATGGTGCCTGAAGTAAATTCCTCACTCAGGACACATATCCTGTGTGTCATCTGTACGTTTGGCATTGTGACCAAGAAGTGGACCGTCCTAAGGGGATAGTTTCCTATATAAGGATGGTCTTTCCCTCATCGGGTCTCCGTGTTGTGGCTTATGCTCTAAGCCTCAAGATGCATTAAAGCTGTTTCTGCAGAAGGATCCTTTATGTCCTGCGTTGTTCTTGCTGGCGAGACGTGGCGTGGGACATTTGGTGCCAGAAACCCGGGAGAAAGACCTCATCAGCACCTTCGGAGACCCCTTGGTGACAAGGAGGATTCAGAACTGCAGGTAAAAAAAAATACGTTCAGAGAGGCATGCATTTCTTGGATTTTGGTCTGGGGTTATCACCGCCTTGGGAAGGATTTGTTGAGGCTATGGTATTTGTTCTTGGAGCTACCCTACTCTTTCTTATTATTATGTACTGTTTTCACCGTTTCCACTGCTAAAAGGGACAGCAGCTGGAGGCGTGTCTCAGTCTCTCGTAAATAAGTGAAACTTCTTTTGGCTCCTTTACTGTTGAGGAGCAGGGACGAGATAGCACCATCCGGGAAGTGCGCGTAAGACTCCCGTAGATAAGAGAGCAGCGTGTCTGTTTCTACTCACGCCTTGTCAGACGGACGTAGATAAGCCGCTGGGCGTTCTTGGTCCCTCATGGGATCCTCACAGTCTGTGATCACGGCTTTGGAAACGGTGCTAAAGCAGAGGGACATTAAAATTGGAGGAAGAACACTTAAAAACTTTGTGAAAGAAGTGGACAGGGTAGCTCCTTGGTTTGCATGCTCAGGCTCGTTTACAATCGCCTCATGGGACAAACTTGGAAGGAACCTAGACAGAAAATTGGCGGAAAAGATCTGCGTCTGGAACTAAAAGCCATATGGAAACTAGTCAAAAATTGCTTAGCAGATGAAGTATGCAAGGCAGCCTTGTTGTAGGAGGAGCAGACCACACTCGAGGGTATTTCAAGATAGCCTATCAGGGCGAACGTAGTGGAGATTAAGCGCGCACCAAGGAAAGGACGTCCAAAAAAAAAAAAGAAAAAAGAGCCCTCCAAGTAAGTCCAGTAAGTCGGGGACAAGGGAGTGTTAAAACTTTCAGATTCGGCACTTCCCTCTCTACACAGCAACCGGGAGGGGTAGTATATATACCCTGTGAAAGAGCTAGAAGCTCTGAACCTCGACAGTTCTGATAGCTCTGAGAATGGAATCTTAGATTCAGAGAGGAGGCCGAGTTAGATGAGGAAGCAGCTAGATATGAGGAAAGAGAGATATCACCGCAAGGAACGAAAAGAGGAGGTAATAGGGAAACTTCTGCAGCAGCAATCACAAAGACCAATCCTGTAGCGCCCCCTCCGTATGGGCGCGCTCTTGCATTCTCTTTGGTCCCCCGATAGGAATTTGGAAGGAAACTGCGCGCGGCGTTTGATTTTGAGACACTTGGGAGGGGTGAGCGGGTTCATACCCTGATCCAGATATAACCAAATGAAAGGCTGGCGGGTCTGTCAGAAAGTATGGGTTACAGCCAATTTTACCTAACCCATTCTTGAAGGTTGGCCCTCAAATTATTTTGACACCCGCCGATTGGCATGATGATTGCAAAGCGACCCTTGTAACATAGGCAATATATGGAATGGAAAACGCTTTTGGTACGAGGCGGCTCAACGCAGGCTAGAGCTAACGCCACTGCGTTAACGCCTGAACAACAAGAATGGACGTTTGAACTCTTGACAGGACAGGGTCGCTTCGCAGCGGACCAAGCTAATTACCATTGGGGCGCTTATGTTCAAGTCTCCAGCTCGGCCATTAAGGCCTGGAAGGCACTCGCTAAGAAAGGCGGGGCCGATAATCAACTTACTCGTATCATCCAGGGACCCCAGGAACCGTTCTCAGACTTCGTAGCTAGAATGACAGAAACTGCAGGACGAATTTTTGGGGATACCGAGCAAGCAGCACCGCTCATAGAACAGCTCATTTTTGAACAGGCCACGCAGGAATGTCGAGCAGCTATAGCACCCAGAAAACATAAGGGATTACAGGACTGGCTCAGAGTCTGCAGAGAACTCGGCGGGCCACTTACTAACGCAGGCCTGGCGGCCGCCATTCTCCAATCCCGGCGACGCCCCCTTAAAGGGACAGATACAAGATCATGTTTTCAATGTGGAAAAATGGGCCATTTAAAAAGAGACTGTAGGGTAACCAAGGGAGACAGGAGGCCTGCAACTATCTGTGTCCGATGTAGCAAGGCTACCATAGGCCCTGACCAGTGCCGCTCAGTGAGGATATTAAGGCAAACTGTTCCCTCCGTTAGAAGCTCAGCCTAATGAGATGTCAAAAAACGGATCGTTGGGCCCCCGGTCCCCCAGGGCCCTCAAAGATATGGGAACCTGGCTTTCAGAAAGCCACCCTGACAGAGAGACTCCCCAAGAGGTGACACAAATTGGACCTGTGTACCGCCTCCTGACTTCTTTTTCTAGCTACCCCAGATATGGGCATTCAATAATCCTACTCAGACTGTGGGGCCTTTGCCCCCAGGAACCATAGGCCTTGTCATTGGGAGAGGATCTATAAACGCCCTACAAGGACTGATAGTCCATCAGGCCTTGTTGAAGCTCAGCACTCTCTTGATATTCAGATTCTTTGTTCCAAGTCCCGATGGGTTTTTCCATAAGTGAAGGAGATGTAATAGCACAGTTACTCCTTCCGTTGCTCCCAAACCACAATCCAGGATACAAAGGGCCCATGGGTCCACTGCAATAATTTTTATATTGGTGGTTCATCTTAAAACCGCCCAAATTGAGCTTAGAAATCACAATGAAAGAAATTTGAAGGTATTCTGGATACTGGGGCTGATAAAGTATAATTTCCTCAAAATGGTGGCCTCAATCATGGCCCACCATAAGATCTTCTCACTATTTCAAGGCTTGGGGCTGCCAGTGTGCCCCAAAATCAGCTCTGCCACTCTAACTTGGGCGACATCACGACAGGACAATTTATTCCTATGTACTTCCCCCTGTTAATCTTTGGGGAGAGATGTTATGCAGACCATGGGACTAACCTTATCTAACGAATACTCCCAAGTTGCCCACATGATGTCAAGGATGGGCTATAAGGAAAAAGGGAAAGGCCTAGGGAGATTAGAACAGGGATGTCACGCCTGTTGAACCGGTGAAACCCCCCATAAACAAGGCCTGGTTTTTCCTTTTAGGTGCCATTGAGGGTTCTATGCCCATACCCTGGCTCCACGGAGGAAGCTATATGGGTTCCTCAATGGCATCTATCCTCTGAAAAATTAGAAGCTGCCACTAAATTGGTTAATGAACAATTGCAGCTTGGTCATTTAGAACCATCCATTTCACCATGGAATACTCCTATTTTTGTGATAAAGAAAATCAGGGAAAATGGAGACTCTCCATGATTTGAGAGCCATTAATGCACAGATGCTTATTTGCTCTCGATCCAACGAGGCCTACCCTTACTCTCCGCCTTACCTAAGCAATGGAAGATAATAATTATAGACATTAAGGATTGTTTCTTTTCCATCCCCTTGTGTCCACAGGACAGACAGAGGTTTGCATTTACTATACCAGCTATTAATCATCTTGAACCTGATAAGAGATTTCAGTGGAAGGTCCTACCTCAAGGCATGGCCAATAGCCCCACTATTTGTCAGCTATATGTACAACGAGCCCTTGAACCTATAAGGAAGCAATTTCCATCTTTGCTTCTGGCTCATTACATGGATGACATTTTGATGTGTGATAAAGATTTAACAACCTTACAGACCTCATATCCCATCTTAATCAAAACATTGGGACGATGGGGACTACAAGTCGCTGCAGAAAAGGTTCAAATTGCAGAAATTGGATCATTTCTGGGATCGGTCATTTATCCTGAAAAAATAGTTCCCCAGAAGCTAGAGATTCGCAGAGATCATTTGCATACCTTAAATGATTTCCAAAAGTTATTGGGAAATATAAATTGGCTGAGACCATTTTCAAAGATTTCCTCTGCTGAGTTGAAACCTTTATTTGATATTTTGGAAGGGGACTCTCATATCTCCTCTCCAAGAGCATTGACCCCAGCCGCAAACCGGGCCTTACAAGTTGTAGAAAAAGCCTTACAGGATGCTCAATTGCAGCGCATTGACGAAACCAAGGCTTTTGATTTGTGCGTTTTCAAAACTATGCAATTACCAACAGCTGTCTTATGGCAGGATGGGCCTTTATTATGGATCCATCCCAATGCATCTCCTGCTAAGATTATTGACTGGTATCCCGATGCGGTTGCTCAGCTTGCACTCCGTGGGTTGAAGGCAGCTATTACTCATTTTGGGAAAGAACCCAAAACTTTGATAGTACCATATACAGCCATTCAGGTTCAAACATTAGCTGCTACCTCAAATGATTGGGCAGTGTTAGTTACTTCCTTTGCTGGACGGATAGATAATCATTATCCTAAACACCCCCTATTATGTTTTGTTAGATCACAACCTGTTGTTTTCCCTCGCGTCACATCCCACAGACCGTTAAAAGAAGGGATAACAGTGTATACGGATGGGTCAAAAACAGGGGTGGAGCATATGGTAAATTCCCAAGTGTTCTCAATGACAATATTTTTGAAACCTCACCCCAAGTGGTAGAATGCCTAGTGGTCATGGAGGTTCTTGAAAATTCCAGATGCCTCTAAATATTGTTTCAGATTCCTCCTATGTGGTCAATGCTGTTTAATATTCTTGAAACCGGATGTAATTAAGACAACTAGCAAGTAGCAGAGATTTTCCAAAAAAATCCAAAATTATTTTTAATAAATAGGAGATTCCTGTATATATTACTCATATACGGGCCCATTCTGACTCCCTGGTCCAATGAGTTCAGGAATGATTTGGCTGACAAAGCCACAAAAAATGATAGTTGTGGCCCTGGCCTCTCCTCTAGGCCAAAAAAACCTTTCATGGCAATTTCCATGTTACCTGAAATTTTACGCCGCTTCTCTATAACTAGAAAAGAGGCACGGATATAGTCACCCAATGCCAACAGTGCTGCGGTTCCTCCCAGTTCCTCACATCGGGTCAACCGAGAGGAATACAGCCATTGGTAAATCTGGCAAATGGATGTTACTCATAATTCTACTTTGGAAAATTACAGTATGTGCATGTATCTATAGATACATGTTCTGGCATTCTACATGCCACCCACTTACAGGAGAAAAACAACACATGTCATTCAGCACTGCCTTGAAGCATGGAGTGCTTAGGAAAGCCAAGATGTGTAAAAACTGGACAATGGCCCCGCCTATACATCTCAAAAAATTCCGTCAGTTTTTGTGCTCAGATGCAGGTTACCCATCTGACGGGCCTGCCCTACAACCCTCAAGGACAGGGAATCATAGAGCGCGCTCATCGGACGCTCAAATCATATTTAATAAAACAAAGAGGGGGAATTATGATAGAACTCCCCCCAACACCCCGAGTGGCCACTGCTTTGGCCCTTTTTACCTTAAATTTTTTAAATCTTGATGAAGCTGGGCAAACAGCGGCTGAGCGACATTGCTCAGAGCCCAAAAGGACAAAAGAATTAGTCAAATGGAAGGATGTATTGACAAATGAATGGAAGGGCCCGGATCCTGTTTTGATAAGATCCAGGGGAGCTGTTTGTGTTTTTCCACAGGATAATGAAAATCCAGTTTGGGTTCCGGGACGACTTACTCGGAATATCAAGACAGAGGACCAAGAAGATGACAACTCTGGTGATCCTCATGCTGATCCAGGGAGTGCCAATAAAAGTGCAGAGCGAACTACGGTGGGGAATAATGTCAACCTTCCCTCTCCCGATGCCGGTGATGTATAATGCCCAAGTGTTTCCACGTTTTTTTACTACCAACAAAGAATTAGGACTAGCCTATTTACCATTAGATTCCCATATAGAGCAAGTAAAAGAAAATAGGACTATTCCCCTTAAGGGCAGCCTTTGTTTTGGCATATTCAACAAAACATCTTTTGATCTTCCCTGCATTATGTTGAGTAATCAATCTTCTGCTTGGTTAAGGGAGGCCACATGGGGATCTGGTGAGGAAGACATTGTGGCTAACGCCACAGTTCTCTATGGTTGGTGGCCTTACATTAACTCCTCCACCTGCCCTCTCCGTCAACCAAAGTTGGCACCCTTTTGTAGAGGGACCCAGGATGAAGAACTTACTTTGCCGTGGACTGGTTGCCAGTCCCGGGACTCTGCCTGGGCAGTCCAGAATTTTTTCTCCTTCTCCCCTGACTTGGGAGGCGGAGTGAACTTCACCACCATTGACCCTAGGCGGTCCAATAATAATCCCTTTGATCAATGGATGCTTTGTATGCGTTGGTAACTGATCTTACGCCCATGGCGATACTACTGAGGAAAGGGGCGAAAAGGGACGGTTATCATTTTCCTGGACGGGGGAATATTCATCCTTCCCCTCTGTCTGGACAGCTACTCGTATAAAATATAAACCTTACTGGCACGGGGGTTTTAACCCTGCTCCGGTTTATTTAGCCATTTGTGGGATTATAAGTAATGCCACTAAAGTTTCTAAATTGAATTGTACAGACGGTTCATGTTTTTATGCCCTGTGTTGGGATGCTAGCCAATATCCCATAGCAGTAGTTACCCGTATGCCTCGCTTTATCCCGGTCCCTGTTGAGACTCCGGGGACCCTGACCTTATTTAGAGGAAAGAGAGATTTTGGCATTTCTGCGATCATTGTTGGCATTATTGCTACAACGGCAGTTGCTGCCTCAGTTACTGCTTCGGCATTGGCCTTGTCAAACACAGTACAGACAACCCAAACTATCAATGATTTATCGGCTACTGTCTCTGTCGCTCTGGACAGACAGGCCTCGGCTAATACTCAGATACAAGGAGGCCTCATGCTTGTTAACCAACGTATAGATCTGGTCCAAGAGCAACTAGACATCCTATGGCAACTGGCCCAGCTTGGCTGTGAACAAAAGCTCCCTGGCCTTTGTGTCACATCTATACAGTATGAACAATTTACCAAAGCTGCCAATTTGTCTAAAACCCTTTCACAGCATTTGTTACAGAATTGGACCTCGGATTTTGAGCAGACGCTCAGGGAATTGAGAGCGGCCATCATTCAAGTAAACTCTACCTGACTGGATCTGTCTTTGACAGGATTGTCATCCTGGATCACCTCAGCAGTCTCTTATTTTAAGGAATGGGTGGGGGTGGGACTTTTTGGAGCAGTCCTCTGCTGCATATTAGTGTTACTCCTCTGGTTGCTTTGCAAATTGAGATTTCAAACAAAGAGGGACAAAATTGTGATCGCCCAGGCACTTATAGCCCTTGAACAAGGAGCGTCAGCGGATATTTGGTTGACCATGCTCAAGCAATAGGTCGCCGGCTGGACAGCTCTTGCACTCCTAGAACCTCGGTTCATTGCACAGGATTAGAGTGTCCGGCTTGAGCAGCCCATGAGGGGTGTTGAGCTTAGCATCGCACAGGGAAGTTCTACCAAACACGCTCCCTGGAAGGCATGTCATATTACATGAGGGTTTCTGCCCCAGTTTTCCCTCCCTCGAAAAATGGCAGTGCGACGGGTCGGGAGTGCCCTGGGTCCCAACAACAGCCTAAGGGTATCTCTCTTGTACAGTTTCGCCAACTTTGTACGAGGATATGACCTCTGTCTTCACCCTCCTATTTATGGGTGTCCTATTTGCTTAAAAAACAGAAAAGGGGGAGATGTGGAGGGCCGTCCTCACACTCTCCATTGTAAGATGGCGCTGATATCCGGCAGGATGCACCTAATAAAAGGGCAATACGTAAGTGCCTGGTAAATTCCTCACTCAGGGGGACACATATCCTGTGGTACGTCATCTGGCACGTTTGGCAGTGACCAGCCAGAGAGTGACACGTCCTAGGCGAGGATAGTTTCCTATATAAGGGATGGTCTTTCCCTCACTCGGGGTCTCCGTATTGTAAGCTTATGCTCTCGCTCTCAAGATGCATTAAAGCTGTTTCTGCAGAAGGATCCTTTATGTCCTGCGTTGTTCTTGCTGGCGAGACGTGGCGTGGGACATAAAATGGTATTCAGAATGTGAAAGTTCAGAGAATTAAACAAAGACTATCTTTGACCTTCATGCTGTTCATGGGGCTTGCTTCAGGCTCTGTTCTTGTGATATTTCAGATTATATATCTTTGGAAGTAAACACTTTGTCTTACTGGAAAATTTTCTACTGGTTAATAGAGGCTTAAGAATTAGTTGTTTCTAAGACAGCCAGGGCTACGCAGAGAAACTGTCTCAAAACCAAACAAAACAAAACTGAGATAGTTGTGATCAATAAAAGACCAATATCACTAAAGTGGAAACATTTATTAGAGGTCAACACAGAGAAGCTTTTATCCAGAAGAGGCTAAGGCCATATCTGTGTAGGCAGCTGAACATGGCAACATGTAGGAGTTTTCGGTGTTGTACTGGTATTAAAGGCAGGAAATGGGCATGACAAGCAGCTGAGGGTTGCCGCTGTGGTTTGCCAAGGGAATCCCCTGGTAATGGTCCAGCCTCAGCTACTATCCTGTAGAGAAGAAGAGTGGCATTATATAGCAAGGTTACCTTCCCAAAAAGCTCAAAAGCAGCATTTGGTAAATATTCAGTTTTCATCGCCATGAATACCCAGTATATTAGCAGGGCTTGGACTTTGTGATATTGACCAAGATTGTGGAGACGACTTGGCTTGATCCTAGAAGACAAGATGCCCAAGTGTTCTGGAGCTGAATGGCATCCAATACTGAGATTTTTATACTGTTGGATTTTGGGTTGCTATCTTTGATTTTATTGCATTTATGTCTTGGTCCATACTGATTATGCCAAGGATCCAAATGTGCTTGGCTAGTTTTCTTTTATATTTTTATTTTATTTCTTGCCAACTTTAAACCAACTTGAGTTACCTGAGAATAAGAATCAGTTGCAAAGGTCCCTACTACGGAAGACTGGAATGTAATGCTGCAGATACATTTTTTTAAATCGAATTTCTATGGGTGGATATTTTCACTTTAGGGTTTTTTTTCTCACTATATAACATGATGGCTTGGAAACAGTTTAGTTATGACAGTGATTGTCATATGTCAGTGTATGTTTCACCAGAACTGTGCTTTCATGTGCCTAATAAAAACCAATTGAAACATTCAAATTCATTGGTACTAGGGATCATTGCAACTTACACTTTTCTATATATTTTCTTCAAAATGAAGATAATTTAATATTAAAATGAAAACATGTAAAATCTTGAAATAGTTTAATTTCTATGACGTAGATAGTAAATTGAGCTGGTTCCTACATAGAGCCTCCATCCCTATATTCTAGAGTCTTTAGTACAGGAAGGTACATGCTCCGAAAACAGAAAATGTAAACAGGAAGCCAGCCACAAATACTTTGATCTACAATGCAGAATACGCCAGGAGAGTGGTTCCATCTCATGGAGTAGGCTTCAATTCAGATCAGTTAGTAGTTAGTTACTCACACAAACTTGGTGTCATCAGCATATGCAAATTTCTAGTGTCTATTTCTTTCTTAAATAAGGCTGGCTTATTTCAGTTAACATGATGATATCCTCTTGTTCCCATTTGCCTGCAGAATGCCAAAGGAGGAGACAGATAGTCAGTGTTAATCCTGCAACAAGTAGAATTTGAAGCCTTTGCATTGTCTAGTATCTTTAAATGCTTTCTTTAATGTCTTGACATTTCCATTATACAGATATTTTGCCATCATTATTTATGTTATTCTTTGGTGTTTTTAGTTTCTTTGATGTCATTGTTAATGGACTATATTCCCTCACATTTCGTGGTGCATTTCTCATTGGAATACAGAATGAAAGCAAAACAAAACCAAACAAAAAACCCAAACACACTACTAAATATTTTAAATTAATATATTTTCTGCTTGTTGAGAATTTCATATATTCATGGAATTTAAGTCAGATCCACTTTCTGTGACTTCTTCTCAAATTCCTATTGTTTTCTTTTAATGTCCCTCTCCCATTTCCTGTGTTTGTTTAAAGCCATTGAATCTCTTTTGTGTTACATGCATGTGGGTAGATGTAGGACTACCTCCTGAAGCTTGGCTAGTCTCTCCAAGCAGATATCAATTGCCAAAACCTCCTCAGATTGTGATCATTCTGTTACTTCAATGAAAGTGTGTGTGTGTATGTGTGTATTGTGTGTGTGTGTGTTGTGTATTTTTTTGAGATAAAATGTATAGTACCATAAAGGATAATCTGGCTTATTTCTTCCCTATTTGCATTAATTTAATTTATTTATGTCTTTCTGGTCTGACTGGGGCATTAAACTTCACATGAAATAAATGTTGAGAATGGAAACCCTTGCCTCTGTCCAGGAATTAGAGGAAACACTTGGGTCTTACCTTCTTTAATGTTGACTATAGGTTTATAGGTTGAGATCTGTACCTTTTATTCTTTTTTTTTCTTTTATAGGATTTTTTTATTTACAATTCAAATGTTATTCCCTTTCCCAGTTTCCCATATATAAGCCCCTTATCCCCTTCACCTCCCCTTCTTTTATAAGGATGTTCCCCCCCCAAATATCCCCCCCTTCCCCCACCCCCCTACCCTCCCCTACACTGGGGATCCAATCTTGGCAGGATCAAGGGCTTTTCCTTTCATTGGTGCCCAACAAGGCCATCCTCTGCTACATATGTAGCTGGAGCCATGGTCAGTCCATGTATAGTCTTTGGGTAGTGGTTTAGCCCCTAGGAGCTCTGGTTGTTTGGCATTGATGTTCCTAAGGGGTTGCAAGGCCCTTCAAGCTCTTTCAATACTTTCTCTAATTCCAACAAGGGTCCTATTCTCAGATCAATGGTTTGCTGCTAGCATTTGACTCTGTATTTGACATGCTCTGGCTGTGTCTTTCAGAAGACATCTATATCCAGTTCCTGTCAGCATGCACTACTTAGCTTCATCAATATTACCTAGTTTTGGTAGCTGTATACATATGGGCTATATACCAATGTGGGGCAGGCTCCATAAGGCCATTCCTTGAGTCTCTGCTCCAAACTTTGCCTCAATATCCCCTCCTATCAATATTTTTGTTCCCTCTTAAGAAGGAATGAGGCATCTGCATTTTGGTCATCCTCCTCCTTGAGCTTCAGGGGATCTGTGGATTGTATCTCAAGTAATTCGAGCTTTTGGGCTCATATCCACTTATCGGTCAGTGTATACCATGTGTGTTTTTCTGTAATTGGGTTATCTCACTCAGGGTGATATTTTCTAGTTGAATTTATTTGCCTATGAATTTCAAGAAGTTATTTTTTCTGATAGCTGAGTAGAACTCCATTGTGTAGATGTACCATATTTTCTGTATCCATTCCTCTATTGAAGGGCAACTGGGCTCTTTCCAGCTTCTAGATATCATAAATAAGGCTGCGATGAACCTAGTGGAGAGAACATGTGTCTTCAATTCTATTCCACTGATCTACCTACCTGTCTCTGTACAAAACCCATACAGGTTTTACCACTACTGTTCTATAATACTCTTGAGTTCAGGGATGGTGATTCCCCCCAGAAGTTTTTGTTGTTGTGGATAGGTTTTGCTATACTGGGTTTTATGTTATTCCAAGTGAATTTGCAAATTGCTCTTTCTAACTCTATGAAGAATTGACTTGGAATTTTGATGGGGATTGCATGGAATCTATAGATTGCTTTTGGCAAAATGTGTGTTTTTACTATAATAATCCTGCCAATCCATGAACATGGGAGGTCTTTCCTTCTTCTGAGATCTTCTTCAATTTCTTTCTTCAGAGACTTAAAGTTCTTGTCATACAGATTTTTCACATGCTTGGTTAGAGTAAAGCTGAGGTATTTTATATTATTTGGGACTATTGTGAAGGGTGTCATTTCCCTAAATTTTTTCTCAGCCTGTTTATCCTTTGAGTAAAGGAAGGCTACTGAATTGTTGATGTTAATTTTATACTCAGACAGTTTGCTGAAGTTGTTGATCACGTTAAGTAGTTCTCTGGTGGAATTTTGGGTTCACTTACATACATATACTATCATATCATTTGCAAATAGTGATATTTAGACTTCTTTCCTTCCAAATTATATCCCTTTGACCTCCTTTTGTGGTCTGATTGCTCTGGCTAGGACTTCAGGTACCATATTGAATAGGTAGGGAGAAACTGTGTAGCTTTGTCTAGTATCTCATTTTAGTGGAATTGCTTCAAGTTTCTGTCCATTTAGTATAATGTTAGTTACTGGTTTGCTGTATATTGCTTTTACTATGTTTAGGTATGGGCCTTGAATTCCTGATCTCTCCAGGACTTTTACCATGAAGGGGTCTTAAATTTTGTCAAATGCTTTCTCAGAATCTAATGAAATTATCATGTGGTCTTTTTTCTTTGAGTTTGTCTATATAGTGGATTATGTTGATGGATTTCATATATTGAATATTCTCTGCATCCCTGGGATGAATCCTACTTGATCATCTTGGATGATCATTTTGATGTGTTCTTGGTTTCGGTTTTGCGAGAATTTTATTGAATAATGTTTGCATCAATACTCATAAGGGAGATTGGTCTGAAGTTATCTTTCTTTGTTGGATCTTTGTGTGGTTTAAGGTAATTGTGGCTTCATAGAAGGAATTGCATAGTGCTCTGTCTGTTTCTTTTTTTGTGGAATAGGTTGGACAGTATTGGTATGAAATCTTCTATGAAGATCTGATAGAATTCTGCACTGAACCCATCTGGACCTGGAACCTTTTGGTTTTTTGGAGACTTAATAACTGTTTCTATTTCTTTAGGAGTTATGGGGTTGTTTAGATGGTTTGTCTGTTCCTGATTTAACTTTGGTACCTATTATTTGTCTATGAAATTGTCCATTTCCTCCAGATTTTCCAGTTTTGTTGAATATAGGCTTTTATAGAAGAATCTGAGGATTTTTGAATTTCCTTAGACTCTGTTGTTATGTGTTCCTTTTCATTTCTGATTTTGTTAATGTGGATTCACTCTCTGTGCCCTTAGTCTGGCTAAGGATTTATCTATTTCGTTGATTTATTTCAAAGAAGCATCTCCTGGTTTTGTTGATTCTTTATATAGTCCTTTTTGGTTCTACTTAGTTGATTTCAGCCCTGAGTTTGATTATTTCCTGCCTTCTACTCCTCTTGGGTATATTTGCTTCTTTTTGTTCTAGAGCTTTTAAATGTGCTGTCAAGCTGCTGACATATGCTCTCTCCTGCTTCTTTTTTGAGGCACTGATAGGTGTGAGTTTTCCTCTTAGCACTGCTTTTATTATGTCTCATAAGTTTGGGTATATTGTACCTTGCTTTTCATTAAATTTTAAAAAGCCTTTAATATCTATTTCATTTGTTCCTTGACCAAGTAATCACTGAGTAGAGTGTTGTTCAACTTCCATTTATATGTGGGATTTCTGTCATTTTTGCGGTTATTGAAGACCAGCCTTAATCCATGGTGATCTGATAGGATGTTTGGGATTCTACATGCTTATATCTGTGGATGCCTGTTTTGTGGCCGATTATATGGTCAGTTTTGGAGAAGGTACCATGAGGGGCTGAGAAAAAGGTATATTCTTTTGTTTTAAGGTGAAATGTTCTATAAATATGTTAGGATCATTTGGTTCATAACTGTTAGTTTCTCTGTCTCTGTTTAATTTCTGTTTCCATGATCTGTCCATTGATGAGAGTGGGTTATTGAAATCTGCCACTATTGTGTGAGATATGATATATAATTTGAGCTTTAGTAAGTTTTTTTTTAAGTATGTAGGTTCATCTTGGTGGATTTTTTTGATGAATATGAAGTGTCCTTCTTCATCTTTTTTGTTGTCTTTTGGTTGAAATTTGACTTTACTCGATATTAGAATGGCTACTCCAACTTGTTTCTTTGGACCATTTGCTTAGAAAGTTGTTTTCCAGCCTTTGACTCTGAGGTTGTATCTGTCTTTGTCTCTGAAGTGTGTTTCCTATATGCAGCAAAATCCTGGTTCCTCTTTACATATCCATTCTTTTAGTCTCTGTCTTTTTATTGGGGAATTGAATCCATTGATATTAAGAGATATTAAGGGATAATGATTGTTGCTTCTTGTTATTTTTATTGTTAGAGGTTGAATTATGTATGTGAGTCTCTCTTCTTTTGCTTTTGTTGCAAGGAGATTCCTTTCTTGCTTTTTTTATTGTGTATTTTCCCTTCTTATGTTGGAGTTTTCCATCTATTATCCTTGTACGGCTGGATTTGTAGAAAGCTATTGTGTAAATTAGGTTTTGTCATGGAATATCTTGGTTTCTACATCTATGTTAATTGGGAGTTTTGTTTGATATAGTAGCCTGGTCTGACATTTGTCTTAGAGTCTGTATGACATCTGCACAGGATCTTCTGGTTTGCATAGTCTCTGGTGAGAAGTCTGGTGTAATTCTGATAGGTCAGCCTTCATATGTTAACTGACCTTTTCCCCTTATTGCTTTTATTATTCTTTCTTGTTTTGTGCATTTGGTTTTTTGACTATTATGTGATGGGGGAATTTCTTTTCTGGTCCAATCTATTTGGAGTTCTGTAGGCTTCTTGTATGTTTATGGGCATCTCTTTCTTTAGGTTAGGGAAGTTTCCTTGTGTAATATTGTTGAAGGTATTTACTTGAGACTTATGTTTCAAGTCTTTACTCTCTTCTATACCAATTATCCTTAGGTTTTATCCTCTCATTGTGTCCTGGATTTCCTGGATGTTTTAAGCTAGGAGCTTTTTGCATTTTACATTATCTTTAAAGAATTTTTGTGTTTCCTCTTTAAGGGCTTCTACCTGTTTATTTGTTTTGTCCTGTATTTCTTTAAGGGAGTTATTTATGTCCTTCTTAAAGTCCTCTACCTTCATCATAAAATATGATTTTAAATCTACATCTTGCTATTCCAGTGTGTTTGGATATCCAGTATTTGCTTTGGTGGGAGAACTGGGCCTTGACTATTTGCCAAGTAGTCTTGATTTCTGTTGCTTATGTTCCTGCGCTTTCCTCTCACCATCTTGTCTCTGGTGTTAGCTTGTCTTGCTATCTCTGACAGTAGCTTGATCCTCCTGTAGGCCTGTGTGTCAGCACTCCTATAGTCCTCTTTTCTTTAGCTGGATCTGGGAACAGGTAGCTTTACTCTCACTTGTTTAGGTATTCCTGGCTATATACTTTCAACTCTTGATGTAGGCAGAAACATGAAGTGTCTTGCCCCTGACTGCTCATAGGTCCCTGTGCCCAGAAGGCACAGATGGCACTAAGCGATTTCCTCTTGGGTCAGGAATGTGGGCAGAAAGTAGTTGTCTCCTCTGAGTTCTCAGGAGTGTCCACACTTCTGAGGTTCCAGCCCTCTTCCCCTTGGGATTTGGGTGCAGGTAGTTGTCTGGTTCAGTCTGTGCCTTTTATTTTTAATTTCTTCAGAATTTATATCATTAGTGGAGTAATGAAATTTATCAGTTTTCTTTTCAGTGTCTGTTAAGATAATCATGTGGTTCCTATTTTTAGCTCTATTTATAGTACTAAATTTATTAATTCATATATGTTGAATCAGTCTTGTGTCCCTTAGAATAATTCAATATAACTGGTATATGATCTTAATATGTGCATGAGTTAAGATTGCAAATAATTTAATAAATTTTTGTATTTCTTTATGATGAAAACTATTCTGTAATTTTTTCTTTATGTAGTAGCCTTATCCTGTTTTGCTATCCAGATAATCCTGGATTTGTAAAATGAATTTGGTAGTATCTCTAATTTTTATATTTTTTGGAACTGTTTGAGATTTGCTGGTATTAATTTTTCATTACAAATTTGGTAGAATTTATCAGTGAATTCCTTTGGTTCTATGCTTTTCCTTATATTGAAACTTTTAATTTAATTACTGTTTTAATTTTTGTTCCTTTTTATGGGTATCTTTAAGTTGTTTATTATGAAAATGAATACTGAATTACTGATGAAATTAGTAGATAGTAGCAGAAAAAATTAATTACGGATGAAATTAATGGAAGAGAAGTTAAATTCACTTAAAAGTATTTCAGAGAAGCAATTTTTGCAAGTGCACAGAATGCAGAAATATAACATCTTCTTTGCCCATTTACTGAAAGCTGAGTTAAAAGTAAACACCACTAAAATCTTAAGAATGTAATGTTTAGATTTGAAAAGTTGCAAAATATAATATCATCTAAATAATATTTCCAATAGTCTTGGCTATAGTCTTTTTGTCTGTTAAAAAATTTGAGCTTCTAAATGATTATTAATAGCATCCTTCTGTACTCACAGATCAATATCTTGCTCAGCTATCATTAGAGAAGCTGTTTCATGTAGCTTATATGAATAAATAGAGACCCACAGCTGGAAGATGTATGAGTATGATAAACCTTGGAGTACTCATCCTTAATGGGATGGCTTTGTCAAATGTCTCCCCTTAGGACTCAGGAAACTCTGTAGAAGAGGAGATGGAAAGGTAAGGGTCAATAGAGGATGAACAACATCAAGGAAAAAAATCTTTGTAGACAGACATATGAGTCACAGATATGGTGGCAGCGTGCACAAAGTCTCCCTAGGTCTAATCCAGATGGGGTCATACTACAACCCAGAAGCAATCTTAAGCTGATAAACACTCACAAAAGCAAGAGATTAGCTTTCCTCACTGGGTACATAATGCTTAGAAATTTACTTCAGTTCAGATATGAAAATATTAATAACAAATGTAATAATAAAATATGATTTACTTAATTAAATTAAATTGGATAAACAAATTGTGGTGTGGCCTAAGAACAGCAGGCTCAAGGATTGAGAGGGTCAGTAGATAATAAACAGTACCTGCCACCAAGCCTGATATCAGTTTGACCCCCAGGGTACGCATGGTGGAAGAAGAGAACCAAATCCTGTAATTTGTACTCTGACCTCCACATGCTCTCCAAGGTTAGTTTGCACAAACATATGCACACACACACACACACACACATACACACGTGCACATACACACACACTTGAGCATGCACTCAAGCACACATACCCACATATATACAAATATGTCCATACACATCCATACAAAAATAGATTATATTTTAAAATCATGAAATAGACATAGAAGTCTCTTCAACTATGTAAAAGTAATGTTTTATGAAAAATTAAATTTAATATTCATATATGGATAAGTTGTATATGTCAACAACTAGCACAAAGCAGAGAGAGTAATCTGGATATTGGGTGAGATGTCTGCCCCAAGTAATGATCTTCCTTCGGCAAGGCTATACTATCTAAACTCCCCAAACAGCACTGCCAACTCTGGATAAAGTGTTCTAATACCCAAACCTATCTGAGTATTTCTCATTCAAACTATCATAGGTAAAAATTAGGAATAAATAGGAATATTTCACAGTGTGCCACTTAATTTCACACTTTCTGCCTTTTAACAAATTTAATCTTGGTAATTATTTTCCAGATTGTTTTTTTCATTTTCAATTTCTAAACCCCGAAACAATGATTTGTGTAGAGTATCGGCATGAGCACTACTTCCCAAAACAAACGTTGAAATAGAAACGTTACAGGTGTGAAGTAACATTTTCTTCAACGATAAAGGCAGATGTTTTACTCTCGTTAAACTTCAATGATCTTTTAGCTACCTATACTCTAATTTCTAAATGAAGAAACACTGAGTGCCTTAGATTTATCCCATAAAAGCACAGCAGTGTGATAATTGCTTTTATGGTTTTTGATTCAAATCATTTTAGTTCTGATGTTGTTAGTATCCTACAGGATAAAAATAAATCCTTCTTTTGTTTGCATAACTGATTGTTTAAGAAGACTGAACAAATGTAGTTGATATGGATTGTACTATCTTTTAACTTTCTTGGGGGTTATATATGTTCCACTGTGTCAGGTTATATATGCTCCACTGTCTGAACTAAATAAAACTATAACTCCTACCAAATCTTTTAAAATCTCCCCTAGGAAGAGAGAATGGAAGGGTATAACTCTAAAAAGTATGTAACTACTGTCTCATTTCCTGTCAGTTTAAAAATTAAATTACATTTCTGATTATTTGATAAATATCTGCTGTCCTCACTATGCACTTGGCAATGTGAGAGAGCAAAAACTGTATACTTTCTGTTTACCACTGTTTTCACGTCTTAAGGGATAACAGGGTAAAAACTAACACAGAGAGTAGAAAGGTAAAGCAAAATAGGTTTCGGAATTAAGCATTATAAATTTATGGATCCTGTCAATGGAAATGAAAGATAAGTGTAAGCAGAATGTATTATATGTGAGTATTAATCTGTGAAAAATAAGTTAATAAAGATTAAAACATAAAAAATGTTATACAGTTTTAATTATTTTACCTATCTAGATCATAGCTATACACTAACATGGGTGCCAAACTCAGAATAAGTGATCACTAAATATATATAATGAAAAAAATAAAAAATGCGACTAACTATAATAACAAAAAATGTAAAATAATGTGGACTTTTCTGAATATAAACAGCTGCTTAATTGTATCTGCAAGCTGTACTTTGGAACCTTCTTAGTGCCCCCCAAATATGAAGGTACTGAGACACTTCAACAAATGGTTTGGGCCCAGAATTGTATCCATACTAGAAATTTTGTACATTAATGATGATAAGTCAATAAATATTGAAAACAAGCATGTCATATAAAAAGGACATTCTTCATTTGAAACAATCATTAAGGAAAATGCAACAATATTCATAATTTAACATGAGATGTTAAAATGAGATAAATGTGGTTATACATTTATTTTAAAGCTAATTTGGAGAAATATGTATCTAAATTCACTACAGTAATGCATGTACTTCTATAGTACACAAATGGAAACTGTGCATGCATTCAATGTCATACACCACATTAGAGTTCGGGATACAAACAAATGGGCAGGCATGCTGAAAGATGAAGTGTATGGCAGTGTCATAATATTAGTAAGTTTTTAATCCCATACAGGAATTTAAATAGGAAAACTCCAGACAATGTGAGCCATGCTAGACATAAAATATGTTCAGTATGCCTGCAGAGAAATTGAATGAATGATAGGTTGAACTTCATCTTCATTAGTGAGATCATGACATAAGGACTATGATCAAACTTACAGAGAAGATGCTGTGTAATCTGAACTAAGTAAGCATGTGTATCATACCTACACATGAGAAATGCCTTTAGGCATTTTGGGATAAAATGAATTAATTGGTGGAGATAGGATGGAGTGGAAACACGTTAGGTAGAAGGAAAATAGTTATATCATTAAAAATGATAAGGCAGAGTAACAGAGGAAAGATCAGGAAGTTGAGGAGGCCACTGTGTTATTAATGAGCTCTTATCTGGAGAACAATTCCTCAAGTTGAAGAGAAAAAGATGTGTCATATTCTCACAGAATAAATCAAGAGTCACATAATAGACCAGTTAACTCTGTTAGTGATCTCTAACTTGAAGGAGTTCATGTATTAAATTCTACTTAGCTCACTCAATGCTGGAGGAGAAAAAATATGTCCAAAAATCTGTTTAAAAAAATGACTCTGGGAAGAAGTACAACATTTGACATGTAAATAAATAAAATAATCAATAAAAAATACTCATGCAAGGTAGCTGTGATAGGTGGTAGATACTATGAAAATGCTTATGTAGAGGACAATTATGAGTATCAAAGGTAAACTAGATATGAAAGGACTTTCTAATAAAGACATGATGCTGAATAGGCAGAAATATTTATTTTTGAAAATAGTGCTATCTTATACAGTCATATGATTTTCCCCTAATAGTTACCCTATTTTTATTTATTCATTTTGCTCATGTATATCTTCTACATTTTGAAATAAAGTAGCTCTATGGAGCCTAAGCTATCCATGAGTTTGTAATGCTCTTGTCTCCACCTTTACAGTGCTAGGACTGAAGCTATGCACCAGCATGTAGGTTGATATCAATATGCAGGTGAGGGCTGGCCCCAGTTAGGCCAACACCATGATTGGACAGTAAAATAAATAAGGCGGGGACAAAGTTTTTGTAAGACGGGAGAGAAGAAAAAAGGATTAAGATGGAGATGGAGAAAGATGACCATGATGTAGGTGGTCTTGAATTGTCAAGGTAGTTAGGATGGATTTCTCTAGGCAAATTTATCTTATCTAGGTGGGCGGTTTATATCCTTATCAATTTGATATATGTTTACTATGTTGATGTATTGTGAATTGAGAATTTAACATATAAATCTGATTGTTGGGTTACAGTTTATTGAGTCATAATTTTACCGGATAGCTGGGACCAGAGAATTCCTGGTTGGCCAGGGTTGGCTAGGGTGACTAGTAATGGGAGTGGATAGACCACTGGGGCTAGAAGATAGCTAGGCTAATGTGGTGCTGTGCCTCACTGAAGCCAGCCAATGCTGAGATAAATTAATATTAGTTCTCTATGGCACTCTAGTCACACCTACATTTATGTTTACTGTTACATCAGCCGACTCAGCTAGTTACTCAATCTTTTAGATCTTTTATCCTTTTCACAGAGAGATTGTATGTTAGACAAAGGTGAGTACAGAAATTTTTAAGCATCTCAAGGAGTCAGAGTTTGGGCATTAAAATAGGAAAGTGACCTAGGTAGTAAGAATAGGAAATAAAGATGGTAAATAAAGGAGGGGGAAAATCCTTTTCTCAATCCTACCATGAATCTGGGATGAGCCTAGTTATGACATGGCAATACTGTGTAATATATCCAATAATAAGATCAATGTAGCTTAAGGGCTAACTACCTACCCTTCATATAGCACAAATTTATGTCTATCATGACATAGTGATGGAAACTTAATAGCATATTGTTAATCTTGTATATTTCAGTCTTGGTAAAATGTGTAACCTTAAGGCTTAGACAGAAAATGCTCGAACAATTTACATATAGAAAGCCCATCCCAAAATTGTACTTGACATTTTACCATGGTGATGCTATCATCATAGATGAGTCAAATGACAAATGATGAACTCAGTGGTGATTGGGATATTAGAGGACCTAATGTTCTCATTGGAAGACATAGGTCCCCAGGTGATTGTCATTGAAGAGTATATTTTACCCCTCCCCTCCCCTCGCCTCCCCCCCTCTTCATTCCATTGCAATGATGTTGGGCCAACACAGGACCTAAATGTAACCAACCTAGCCAACCACAGGCTGAAATCACTAATCTAAGAACCAATATATTTTTCCACCTTTTAAACTTTTATGTTGTTGTTATTTCCTTCATCACAATGTAACCAAACTCAACAGACACAGCAACCAAGGTATGAATATTTAAACCATAGGAAATCAACAGTATCTATATGTGTCTGTAAAGACATTTACTCTTTGCTTTAAGGATAATTTAGATACATTTCTTATATATGCTAGATCACCCTTCTGTGATAATAGCTAACTGAACATGTTTTGTATTATTTCATTACATATTTCATTAAATTTTAAATGTGTCCATGTGTGCATGCATATGAATGTGTACATGCTCACACACACTTGCATGTACATTTGTGAAAGGCAGGCTGCTAGTTGATGCCAAGTGTTTTCCTCTATTGCTTTCTATTTTGTTCTTGAATCAGAGTCTCTTCACTGCCTGAATCCCACTTATAGGCTAGACTGGCTAGCCAACTAGCTCTAGTAATTCACCTCTGACCCCAACTTAATGTCCTTAAGATTTCAAAATATTAGAGTTACCAAATAATTTTTTAAAAGCATTTAAAATAAAGGCTGTTTCCAAGCAAGTATATTAAAATGATTCGAAGAAATCATTATTTTTTAATTCAAGTCAAGTGTAAATATGTAATCAAAACTGGGTAATCAATGACTAATTATTATCCTATTATCCTTTATTTAATTAGTCAAATAAAATGTACAATCATATCATGCACAACAAATACTTATTAGCTTTACTTGTAACATTCTGAATGTCTTACTTGTAATCAATTAATTTATACACAGACTAGATAATTTGTCAAATTGACTTAGAAGTAAAACATTAGCAAACTGTTTCTATAGCATGGATAAGAGTTTTTTTCTTCATAAACCTTAACCCAAAAGACAGTGCACATCAGTGTTCCCCTGCCCTGAACCTCAGAACTCCAATGTTACAGTTCTCTCTTTTATCCTAAGGTCTTTGATTTGCCACTACTGGCAACAAGGTAACAGGAAGAGTTTTTTCTCAGAAGTAGTATAAAAAATAGCGTTCAACAGCCTAACACACTGATACAGCAGGTAGAAAATGTCGAGGCAAACTCTGCAGTCGCCTGTTCTATGGAGACAAGAGGAAACTGTAATAGACCACTTCCAATATTCACAGAGCACTTCTATTGACTAAAACCATGAGGCATGATGAAGTTCATGTTTGTTGTGAACGTGGGAATCCACTTTACCTGAAATTTGATAGATGGAAACTATGTGCCAGCTAGGATGGTGGGAGTTCCGGTAGGTCAAGGACATGTTGCTAATCCAGGCATGGATACTCTGTATATTGAGTTCCTTTCTGGAGATTGTGATAACTCAAAACACAAGAAAGACAGGAGAAGCTTAGATGGAAACTATTCTGTGGCTGTTACCCATGTTGTGAGCTGGGAAACTCCTGAGGAAGAATAAGGTGATATGGATTTTGGACAAGAATTCAACCTAAAAGGTATACAATCCACTGAGACACTGCATACATAAACACCAGGTCTAATAGGTTTGAAGTGGAGACAAAAGCGGCGGAATAAATCCCATAAGGCAACTTGTTGGGAAAGGGAACCATCATCCACTGTAAAGAGGAGTAGATATCAATGGAGGATATAATTTATTTTATTTTCCTCCAGTTTAAGTCTCCCTTTTATTTGTATGTTGGCAAATTTGCACACCTGTGTAATATTTATTATCTTTGGGTCTTTCCATTGCATGGTTATTTTTTATGGCGGTCCTGTGGTGCTTTGCACCTGTTCTGTGGTACCTGTTACTGATTTGCTCATCTACAACCCATATGTTTTCTATCTCAATACTCATTTTCTATTTTTTCTTTTTCATTCTGTTAGTTCTTGGTTATTAATATGTTATACAGATTTGCAATTATTAAAACATGCTTCTAAGAACATTTTTGAACAAATTCTAAGAGCAAATTCTAACTATGTTTTCTGACCTCACTGAATATGTAATTAAGCCACCCAATCAAATATTATTTTTCTTTAGTATCAAGATTTTTAGAAATAAATTTTCCTGTTACCTTATAGAGCAAGGAAGACATCCCAGTAAGATGATCTATATAAAATAAAGCCAACAGAATGAGTAGAAAAAAGAAGAGACACATCTACTCCAACAAAATTATAAATGTCAACATAGAAACACACAAAAAATATATAAAGTCAAGCCAATTTGTCAAACCCCAAAACCTCGCATTGGTTCAATATCTGAAATAAGTGATAGTGAAATAACTGAATTGTGAAGACCATATTTCAGTATCCTACTTTTAAGAATGTCCAACAACTTCAAAGAGAATTTGCATGAGTAGGCATATGAATTAACAACAACATCAAGAAAAATTCAATGAAAACCTAATTAAGAGAAAAAGTCAAAAGAGATGTGAAGCAACAGGAGAAACTTGTTTATTATATACAAAACAAAACATTTTCAAGCCAAAAAAATTTATTCAAAATTAGACTAGAAGCAGCAGCTACAGAATATTTATTTTATTGAATTTTCTTCTAAATAGAAAACATGTCATATATAACTCTTAACAATCCCAAGAAACCAAATAATCTCCTTATCCTTGCCTGATCATAATGGAATAAAACTGAAAGTAAAAAATAAAATACATCACAGAAACTAGAAATATACAGGACTGTTGGTTCATTGAGGAAATAAGAGAGGAGAATTTTTTAAAAAATGATTAGAATAAAATAGAATTTAAATTAAAACTAAGTAACTTACCATAATCTTAGGATAAAATAATGGATGTTATAAAAGGGAAGACCCTGAACACTAATATATTTATTTAAATAATGAGAAAAACCCCTAGAATATATACTGATGATGCACTTCAATTTTCTGGAGACAAGAAAAATGGCTAAAGCCCGTTATTAAGTATAAATTAATATTAAATAAGTGTAGTAAGTAATAAAATGGAGAAAAAGGAAGACAATAAATTCAATGAAACAAGGAGTGTGTTCTTTGAAAACATGTCCCAGATGGACAGGCCCTTAGCCAAACTAGTAGTAAGAGAAAGAAGAAACAAACTAGTAAGCCTAGACGTGAGATGCCTCATCACAGCAGACGACTATAAAACTGAGAAGATATCCCGTGGATACATTAAAACTCAAATAACAGTAACATAGCTAATGATGAATAAATAGTTTTTCAGACACTCATGACTTACCCAAATGTACAAAGAGATGGAAAACTTACATAGCTAAATAAAAAACAATTGATCAATGTCGAAATGAAAAAAGACAGGGCCAGATGGCCTCACTGATATAGTTAATACATTTTTAATTTAATTATTAGGGAATTAGCCTAAGTACTCCTTAAATTATTAAATAAATTTGAAAATTGAATTTTTAAGGTAATACTATCCTGATACCAAAATGAGGCAAGAGTTTGTTTTTAAAAGAAAACTATAGACAAACATTACTGATAAGCATGACTTACAAACATTATTCACAAAGTACATGACAATCAAATTCAATGAACAATGTGACAAAGTTGACTTTGCTACAGGGGTATCAAAATAGTTTAACCTATGTAAATTAGTAATTATAAACAAAATAAAAAAAGCACACATAGACTTATGATCAAAAACTTCAGGACCATCACAATAGATGGTCCAAGAAAAAGTGGAAAAAGACACTAGAAGATGGGAATACCTCTCATACTCATCAAATGGCAGAATTATTATCATAAAAGATGGATGGATACAGAGTCAATGAAAAGGAATGCAATTCTTGTCAAAATTCTTATGATATTCTTCATGAAACTTGGAGGGAAAGTACCCTGAGTTTCATATAGAAAATACAAACTCCAAATAGCAAAGGGAATCCTGAACAAAGATAATAATATTGGAAACATTACCCTGTCTAATTTAATATTCTGTTATAGAGCTATAGTAATAAAATTACATTATACTATCATTGATGGGGGAGCTGCTGTCATCCTCGGCAGCCTGACACGTTTCCCAAGACATTATGGAACTTTGGATCAGCTTAAGGTGGGATTTGTGACTATAGTGAAGAAGAATTTCAAAGCCAATCAGTTTATAAAGCATATGAAGATTTTATTAAGTATATTTTGATATAAGCTTAAGTATGAAGGTTGAGAGAAAGAAGAAGTTGTTCAGAAATAGAGTTAGATCCAAAACATGGGTAAGAGGTTCTCTAAGAAGAGTACCAGAAAATAAATGACTCTCAAATATAGGTATGTGCTCCTCAAGGGAAATGTCCAAACTAAGAAACTTTTTATTTCTCTTTTCTCTTTTTAAGTGAAAAAAGGTAATATGTTTTTGCTGTTACCTTGGATGTATTTATAATATAGAATTATAATCTGTTAATTATACAAATTATAAACCAAGAGCCTCTATGGTTGTAGAAAGGCTTCAGTAATTGTTCATCCCCTGAAAAAAAAGTTTCTAGTTAGGATCCTAGCTAAATGGTATTCAGCTAAGACGTGTGCTGAGCTTTGGGCAAATAATAGTGCTTTAATTATTGCTTCTTTTCTGGCAAGAAACTTCAACTAGATTCTAGGGTGAAGAGCTCCTGCCCCTTGTCATGCACCCACAATTTTCCTTGCCACTATGACCTGCCTCACTACTGAAACAGGAAGTGGCATGTAGATCGATAGAAAGCCATGGAGAACACAGTATAAAATCCATATGGCTTCAGCTACCTAATATTTTGACAAAAATCTAAAACTGCATTAGAGAAATGACACCCTCACTAGTCAATGGTGCTGGGAATACTGGATAACTACCAGGTAGAAGAATGAGAATTGATTTTCATCCATCCCTCTAAGGAAAAAATTAAAATCAAAATGCATCAGACATAAATGTCAGACATGAAGCATTAAGAGTACTTAAAAAAAACATAGGGAAAATACTTCAAAAATAAAGAAAACCAGTGACTTTTTATAAATGACAATAGGGCAAGAAGTAATTCTAAGAAATTACAAATGAGATTACCTAAATTTAAAAAGCTGTACAGCAAAGGAAACCACAGAGTGAAGGGACAGCCATCAAAAAATATTTAGTAGCCACACATCTGACAATGGCTAACATTTACCTTTTATAAAGAGCTCTCTCTCTCTCTCTCTCTCTCTCTCTCTCTCTCTCTCTCTCTCTCTCTCTCTCTCTCTCTCTCTCTCTCTCTCTGTGTGTGTGTGTGTGTTCTACATCTTGGTCTGAAGGCAGCCAGAAGGACACTATGGTCTACACTGGCTGGAGCCTGAGCATTGGACACAGTTCCTTCAACAAAGCCACACCAACTCCAATAAAGCCACAGAGTGTTCAACAATGCCACACCTCCTAATAGCGCCTCTCCCTATGGCCAAGCATTCAAACATATGAATCTATGAGGACCAAACATACCACCACAGATGGATTTCTTTCCTTGTAATGTAGACCTGATCTGAATTATAAGATCTGAATAATATTCAAAAATGTAAGATCTAGAGTGGAAAATACTTGCATAAGCAGGATTTCCAAAGGAACAGACTGTAGGAGATTTCTTAAGTCAGCTTATAATTAAATAGTAACAACACCTGAATCATACACAGGAGGCTGAGAACTGGAAGTTGCTTAGTCCTTGAGGCTGGATGCTGAAGTCATTTAAGTAGTCCCAGTAGACAATCTGGCCCCCAAAGATGAGAATGCCTTGGCAGTCATGATCTGGGACTGAAAACCAGGAATGCTCTTGTAGGGCCACTGGCTATGGTAGCAGCAAAGGAGTCAGCATAAATAACACAGGAAAATATCAACTCAGTGGCAAGGAAGGAGGCCAAGTGAGCCACAGATAGGTAACCTTTCTGTTACCAGATGATTTAGTACACAACCATGGTCTTTCTCTGATTAGTGGATGACTCTAATTTGTAGCAAGTTGATGTTAAAACAAACCATAATAGTTAGTAAAATGTTAATGTTCTCCCAGTGTTTTCTAAGTATTTGTGCTTCTACATATAGACTTGTGATCCTCTCAGCCTTGGTCAGAAAAGACTTCCTTTGACCATGGACCAGAATCAATGTATAACTGTCCAAGGTGCTGAGAGAAATTAACAGAGTACTTGTCCCTAGCCAAAAGGAAGAGATTGTTCTAGTTATTAGAATTTCTAGCAACTGGGTGTTTTGCTTTCCAATGGAATGAAATTTCAGCCCTCAGCAATGTTCATGCATCAAAGGAAGACAGAGATGGGCACAGTGACAGAGCTCTACAACTCCAGCACTCAGAAGTAGAAGAATTACAAATAGGAATTTGAGGCTAGCCTGAGCTACTTCCTGAGAGTATCTCAAAAATTTAACAGCTGGGAACTTAGCTCAATTATAGAGAACTTGTCTAGCATGCATAATTTTCCCCAAATAACTTATTTTAAATACTTATCTGTATTTATCCGTGTGTGTGTGTGTGTGTGTGTGTGTGTGCACTTGTGCATGCACACCTGTGTGCACCCATGAGCCCAATTATGTGTGCATGCGCGACTCTGCAGGAAGAGGGCTTCAGATCTCTTGGAATTGGAGGGTTTTTTGTCACCCAATGTGGATGCTGGGAACTGAATTCAGATCCTTCGCAAGAGTAGCAACTGTCTTTTAGTGTTGAGCCATTTCTCCAGCTGTCCAATTTCCTATTAAATACTGGGTTTCGCTTCTGTTGTGGAATAGTTATGGAGTTTCAGAGAAATAATTTAAGAATGAGACATATTGAATACTAATGGAAAGTAAACCAGTATCTTTTTGTCTCCTGCCAGAACTGCACATTCATAATTCAAAGGCGCGGCTGGGAAATTCAATTAATTAGACATTTGTGGTGTGTTTTCAAAGTAAGATTCAAGTATAATTATTGAAGCTTATGATCATATTATTGTTGTTGTAAGCTCTCCTTATTTCCTCCAGGGAACATTCTTAATATTATAAATGTGAATCTTCTTCCTGTAATCCTGCTCACCTTTTGCCTCTATTTCACCCTGATGGATACACACAGATTACAGATATATACATGGAAGGCACAGTCTAAGAACTATAAAAACTATGCCTTTGTTGCTCTTTCCCAGGTCATTGGAAAAGGAGTTTTGAATAAATGCTTGATGTAGGTAGACAGCAGAGCATTATTAGGATATTGTTAGCTAGATTCCATTAAAACATTTCTTTACACACAGAAGAGATAGCTCAGGGAGTAAAATGCTTATGTTAAATGTGTAGAAACCTCATAACAGCTGGGGAGAGAGTAATCACCTGTAATTCCATGTTCTGATGATAAGAATAGAAGTAAAGGCAGAAGACTCAAGACCACCTAGGTTGTTTGTAAGCACAAAAGCAGACATCGAGAGACCCACCCTCAAACAAGGTAGATGGGGAGAACTTATTTAAAGTGGTCCTCTGATCACTACAGGTACGCCACAACACATGTACATATGTACATACACATGCTGTACACACCCAGATGAATGTATAATACACACAAAATTTCATTTACCAATAATATATTTATTTTGAATTTTTCGGTAAGTCCATAACATTCTATGTGATCATTTTTAACTAAAATTTATATATTTCAAATTATTTGAACAGGAAAATATGAACAGCTAATTGTTTTCAGTTGCGATAAGATGTAATGAGAATGCCAAAGAAAGAAGAGAGCAAGGAAAAGATTGGTTCTTTCAGACGAGTAAGACATAATGCAACCTAGGATTCCAGGTGCTTTTAAAACTGTAGCATACAATAGTATTATAGCATCCAAAGAAAGACTAGATATCTTAAATTTATCCTTCCTTTAGCTATAGCCTATATAGAACTTTATTAATTTTATATAATAATTATATAATAAAATAACATAAATGACAATTGTATAATGATATAAATCATATAAATGCTATCATATAAATAATATATTACATCTTATATTAAATATAAGATGTAATATATTAAATAAAAATATGTAAATATATATTACATCTAATATATTAAATACTTTCATCTCTAAGTAATGGAATTGTATTTGTAGTATCATTTCATAATTTTCAATATACTATTTAATCATTACTACTTATTCTCATTTATATGTAAAAGCAGAACCTAAAAAAACACTATGAAAGTTACAATAACTCATCTTGACATCATATACGAGTTCCCTTTACTTTTATTACTGTAATATGACTGTCTTCATCTCATTTCTACAATGTTATTAATTAATTTGTTTACTTACTTTTTATAGTTTATTAACAAATATATTCTAAGTATTAGTTTACTCTCTTCATTTAAATGCATAATTGAATTTTTTTGCACACAATCACTTCAAAAGATTTTAGTATTCTAGGTTACAAAGGTACTTTCTATTTGAATTATGTAATCTTTCTTTAAACTGTCCTATTTTCTTTTTACAAGGGAGGGGACCAGTAAGGAATATAGGACAGAATGGCAACTAAAATGTCAAACCTAATATTTTTTGAAACATAATCTAATGAAGGCAGAAAATTCAATCCAATTCACTTTGTAAGTTGTCTCATGAGCTTTGTAATAGTCATTTCATATTAGTTTAGAAAGAGAAAGAATAATATGTAAAGGCTCTTGGATATGTAAATTAACAAGTATTAATTAGCTCCAGCAGCCATATATTTAAGTATTAGAACTTAGCTAAGGCAATAAGACCAAATCAGGTCTCAGTAATTTGCATTTTTATAGTTTTTCCTCAAGCAATCTAGAATTGACTCTTATTGCCAAGAGAGGTTAACAACTAGTTTGTTAAACTCACTTTACAATATGCCGTACGTCTAAATATGTACTCTCACTGATTCTCAAGATGTCTGATGAAAAGTGCTAATATTTTTAATAAAAATACTCTTTTAGTATTAAACTATGTTAAATAGGCTCTCTGAAATCAATTGACATTGAAACGATTACAAGACTATTTTGTTTTCTTCATTGTCTGTTTCCCTGCTGTCTTCCTCTTTGCTTTTGCCATCTCACAAGGCACACACACCTATCACCTTCAAGAGCATTCCACTCAGCCCAATATTAAAACAGACAGGATCTGGGATTAAAGTGACTTATATGTGTTTCTGAGTTGGTTTTCCATCAATGATATTGGAAACTTCTTAATTAGATGCATTCGGTTCTGATGCAAAATAGAGAGAACTTATTCAAAGTGTTTTACTAAACACTCATGGTATTTCAAGGACTCAGAGAAGGCCTACTTGAAAAAAAGAAACTTTCAAAAGGAACAAATTCTGCCCTGTTCAGTGCTTCTGCATGACAGGAGAATGCATATCATCTTAATGAATCATGTTAATAAAATGGAGATAATGATTATATCAAAACCTTGACTATGGAGGATGGTGCCCAGTAATCACACTGCTGGATTCCAACGAGACAGTGTTCAATAAGAAGTGTCTAGTGGAGGCCAGGAAGTGTGAGTCAGCTTAGTTTCTGTGTTGAGAAGGCACATTGCAATTCACATTATTTTTATTGAAATATATAATACAGACTCCTTCCTGATGGAATCCCTGAGTAATGTGTCATTTTCCAGTGTTGAATACAGTGAATATCTAGGTTACATTTTTTAACCTTCAAGTTAAAATAATTGTTCTTGTTTAATCTTTAAAACAGTATTTCACACTAACAAATTATGTATTTGTTTTTGTCTTTTAGAAGTTATTTTAGACTTTTGGGCAATATGGCAGAACAGGAGCCATGTCTTGCCTTGACTTCTTTGTGGTTGACAAATTTCTACAGTTTGTTGGAGAACTGTTTGAATCATTTAGATCATCTTGGTTAAACTTCAGTCAGTCAAATGTATCTAGAAACACATTTATCCAGAAAACTTCTTTTATATTTTCAAGTTTAAGTGACATATGAAACTTTTATGTAAGTCCTAGTGATTCTCTGAGTTTCTTCACTATCTTTTCCATGGTTTTATTTCTTATCTAATTTTGTAGACTTGGTACTCTGTAATGGTTAATTTGACTAAGGGCTTGTAAATTCTGTTTATATATTAAGAGAGTCAGTTCTATGTCATATTGTTTATTTTGGGGATCTTTAAATTTTCTATCTCATTAATTTCTCTCTATCTATTGTTCTGTGGATTGACTTGTTTTTGTTTTTCAACAGGTTATTTGTTTGAGAACTCTCTGATATTTTGGGTTGTTTTGTCATGTACTTATACACTTCACTTGTAGGACATTCTTCACTGAATGGCATATATTGTGCTACGTTGTGATGTCTATTTCAGCTAATTTTGCAAAATGTTTTATTTCCTTCTGAATTTATGCAGTTTTCTCCTTCATATTCCATACAGTGTTGTTTATACTCTTTGCATTTGAATACACTCTGTTCTTTCAGAAAGGAAAACTTTCCACAATAAGACTACCCATAAACTAACCAACCAACCAAACAAACAAAAATACATGACTACCAAGCCAGTCCTAGTGAGGATATTGGAAAAAATTCTTCAGTGTAATGCTGTCAGTGATACCTATAAGCTTGTGTTTTCTGCCCAGCCACTTTATTCCATGAAATAACAAGTCTGAGACTTCTTATGTATGAACAAATGCCTAAGCCAATAGCTTGGGCCTGTTCATCAACTAGCTCATAATTTATCATCCTGTATATTCTATGTTATGAATGCAATGTGGCTGGTTATCTGGTCTTCACTTTCACATGACCATTTTCCCATGATTCTTGGGCGATTATCCCATGCGTCAATATTTCCAGAATACCCTCTCTCTCTTCTGGAGGTCCTACCAGCTAATGCTGCCTCAGTTCATTGGCCAAAAG
>NC_046156.1:215572196-215583717 GCF_011064425.1 Rattus rattus
TTACAATAGGTAGGGAACGACACAATGAAGAGTTTAAAGGTGTCCGCAAAAGCTTATGGGAGCTAAAACTCACTCACCTGCTGCTGGATCATTTCTCAGGAGAGTGAAGACCAGTTTCTAGGGCTGGCCAGGCTCCCCAGTGGGAAACAGGGGCTCTATGGAATTTGATGCTGTCACTGTTTAAACTCCACCTTTGCAGCAACTTCAGTTTTAAAGCTCAGCTTCTTATTAAAAGGTGGAGTTACTGCCCTGCTGGGGTCTGAGCAGCCACTCTGGTGAACTTGGAAGTCTGAGAGGAGTGGGGATGGACAAGAGGGAACTTTTTTTTACTCTTGGTCTGAAAGTAAACTACTCTGGCCTCTATTTAGGAATAGAAAAATTATCCAAAAAAAAAAAAAAAAAAAAAAAAAAAAAAAAAAAAAAAAAAAAAAAAAAAAAAAAAAAAAAAAAAAAAAAAGAAAAAAAAAAAAAGAAAAACCTAAACAACAACAGCACCAAGAAAAACCAAAACCCTTTCATGGTTCCAGCTGTAGCAGTCCTTGGTATTTACCTCAAAGACTGAAGTTCAAGTCAGCATGCTCCAGAGAAACTTGCACTTCAGTGTTCTGTGCAGTCCTGCCCACAGTGGACTCCTGGTGGCGGCTGCCTGGTTGTCTTGGGTGCCTTCTTAATTTTGTCTCAAGAGTTCAGTCAGGTTTCCTGTGATGCCATTGTCTCTTGACAAGGTGTGGCAGGACCATTGCTTCCCTGGATTGAGGTCCCTTGATTTTTACCAGGTTTCCTTTAGATATGTAGGGATTCCTGTGCACCAGGGCACTCCAGGTGCAGGAGTAAAACAAGCTCAAGCCAGACAGGAAATGGTTTAGATGACAGGTTCTGTCCTGTACTTCCTGACTGTTATTCCACAGGACTTAAAATTGACCCATGGCCAGTCAGGTATCAATCATATGCAAATAGCTTCTGGGATTATAGGTTTATAACCCAGTTCTCTGCAATGTAATGGTTGGGAGGAGCCAAGAAGTTGGAGTATAATGTTAAGGTCTAAGTAAAATATTAAGGCCTGGGTAAAATGTTAAGGCCTAGGCAACTGTCACCTGCTTAGAGTGCCATTTTGTTCTGTTCCTAATGTTATAAGGAAGCTTTCTCACATGATGTTTCTGCTGTTACTAGGAAACTTTTTTATGCCCAAATTGATTACATATTCTGGTATGTTCTGTATCCTTGGAAACCAATCATGATAGAAGTCAGTAGAATTGCTAGGTATAGTTACCCACAATAAGCTTGCACCTGAACTGACCACCCAGCAGCACTTCCTGTACCTGTGCATAAGCTTTTATGGTATTTGCCTTTATAAGCTATCTCTTATAGCTCTAGATGGACCCCAACATAAGAGAGTTACCTCCATCTATTTAGAATAAGATTTCCATTTTGATTAGGGGTCAAGAAAAATTTAAGTTCCATGAAACCTCCCTAGACGGCATCTTTTTTTTTTTTTTTTTTTTTAAGTAATTCTTTTTTTTTTTTTTTTTTTATTAACTTGAGTATTTCTTATGTGTTGGCCAAACATCCCTTCCCTCCCCGAGACTGACATCTTACTTGGTAGAAAGATGTGCTACATGTAACGCACCCTACTTGTTAGTTAGGACATAGTGTTAGACAAATTACATCTTAGTTGACAAATTAAGACGTGAATATTACAAAATAGATCACCACAGTTGAATACCCCAACCAATAGGAGCAGGACATGTGTGTACAATAAAGAACCCATATTTTTAAGGAAATCGCCCCCGCAATCCTGATTGATGAAACAACTTGGCACAGATGTTTGTCGATCTCAGGGATTCTGCAAAGCCCCCATAGGACCTAATTTGGGTTCATACAGTTCAGCTCTTGAGCCTGGACTGTGGCCTGATTGATCAGTCTTAGTTGTGGTGTTCAATAAACTGTCCCTATTGACTGTAATTGAAAATTAGATGGTTAGGTGTGGCACCTCTCAAGCACTAACAATTAACTGGTAAATTCTGAATCAGAAGGGCCCAGGAGCTGCCTCAGCATTCCATAGTGTGGTGCCAAGGTGATGGTGCAGTCCCGATCCCTGTTTCTGGAAAGACAGCAGATTCTGCCGAGCAGGCACTAACCAAGTCCACACATTTATCAGCCCTGAGTTTATGATATTCAAGTTCTGGCTATCTTTGTTTCTACACAAAGCCAAGCCACTGCTTTGAGAAAGGTTGGTCCATTGGAGGGAAACCTAGTCCCTTCTCTGTATGTATTTTTGAGCTTCAATACCTGAGATACCACCCCGGATTGAATTGTGCCATGAAGAGGGGCACAGAGGTCTTCCAGAGTGAGAGCCATGGGGATCCATAAGTGTCCCCAGGAGATGTGGACAAAGACAAAGGCACAGAGGAGCTGAGCGTGGCTTCAAAGGGCTTTTGGCCAGAAGCAGAAGTAAGAAAGCCACCCAGAACTCTGTTTGGACCCCAGAAACCTCTAGGCCTACTAAGACTTTCCATAAAGGGAGTCTGCCAGCTCCTGCTATTACAGCAACACCCCTGCCTCTCACATGCAAAGGTAATTCTGTCATCTATATTTATTTCTTTCAGTTTTCTTAAAAGTATCAAACTCCTGGAAATCTGTATGTCATATTTGTCCTTGACATGATCAAGTTTTGGAATCCAACACAACTCAAACATCAGGACACTGCATGCGACAAATATTTATTGGAATCGAGCCACTACTGATTGATCAGGGCAGAGATCAGACTTGGGGACTGAACTGTGACTATGCTCCCACACCTAGCCAATATTACAGGGATTTTAAGCTTGAAAAGCACAAACATCTGTGCCAGATCCCAGTTACATTTTCCCACCAATCACGATTTAGCTATAAGGGCTCTCCTTATGTGGTTGAGCTATGGCAACTGATATAGAATGTAGGTTTTATAGTTCAACCAATCAAATCCACTTTTTCTTTCGTGGTTGGAACAGTCTGTTATGTTTTATGGAAGAAAAGATGAATATCAAGGAAGCTATTCAGCTACTGGGAAGTCTTGACTTAGGGCCTGGGACCTGGAACTTAGTTTCACTCTATGATTAAAATGGAGTCTGAAAAACAAAATGGCAGTACTTAAGACAAATTTCTTTTTTGCTTGTTCCCAACAGCCCTAGGGAAAAAGATGAGGTTAGAGTGGACATAATGGTCATAGGCTAACTTTGGTTTTCTCTCTTCAGGAGTCCTCCTGGGGACCTTGATGGGCATCCTGGTGCTCCACAGTGGAGATATAGACTGTGCACAAGCAACAGCTTTGAGAATTTGGAAATCTCTTTCTGGATCAATGGTCTTCTATTGAGCTACGAGCCCTTCATTTCTAGATTAATCTAGGAGGTCCCTGCCTCCCACCTTGCCTTGCTTTGTCTAGTCTGTATTTACCAGGTAGAACATGGGCCTTGTATGTGTGTATCTATGCCAGGCAAGATAACCAATGCCATACTAAGTCCCCCACCCCTCCAAATTCAAATGTAGCCTTGTCCAGGGAACCTCACCTTCTGCCTCCTTCAGGTAAACATTATACCAGGACTATGTTTTTATTTTGGTTTGAGACAGGTATTTCTGTAGCCCTATTTATTCTGTAGCTCTATGTAGGTTAGGCTAGTCTTGAACTCAGATTTGCTTTTCTTTATGTCCTTAGAGTAGGGAATTAGAGGTGCAAACCACCATACTTTGTCAAGAGAATCTTTTTATTTTAGCAATTTCCAGATCCCAAATTTGTGCTTCACAACTTAACCTGGGGGGGGTGTCCAACAACCATTAGGGTAGATGGTCATGGCAATGCTGGCCCAGACACAGAAACCCCAGCCTCCTGGCTTTGACAGTGTGGCCTTTATGCACTTCAGATCTTTGAAGTGCTTGGTATTTTATAATCCTTACTTCAATTGTTGGTCTTCCCTAAGTCTAGCCTCTGTAGGAAATGGATCTGAGCTAGGCATTTTTACTCAGGCAGGTGGGACCCTTATTTACACAGAGAATTCTAGGACAGACTGGAGTATTCCATGAGGCAAAGGAATAAGGAAGGAAAGAAGAAAAGGACAGAGGGAAGGAAAGAAGGAACTTGAATGGCAGGCCTCCCTGCCTGGAGTCAAGCATGCTCAGTCTCAGGAATTCTTCTCAGGAATGCTCTGCTCATTGTATGGCCCCTATCTCCAGGAAAATTAAGCCAATTACAGCCTCCAGCCTTGGGACATCTAGCCAGTTGTCTGTTCTTATCAGTGTATACCTGCAACTTATCGTTTAAGGCTATAGGAAGGGTGGTAGCAGTGATGGATTGTCCTGGGTAACCTTCCCGCCTGCTTGTCTTTATAGGCTGCTGTGTTTTGAAATAAACATTGAGAGCTTGATCAGAACACAGACTTGCTCTCCTTCTTTGCAACCTCCTATCCCCCCATTCTTTTGCCCTCCCAGGGTCCACTCTGAACCCCCTTTAGCCGGACCTCATCATTTCAGGAGCATAAAATGAAGCATGGGCAGGAAATTGCTCAGAACTGGGAGAATCAGCTATGATATTTGTCCTGGGATTCCACCTGTGTGAGACAGTGCCTGGGAAGTCAGTGGCTCTCACTCTGCAGCCCACTCTTTCCCTCCAGTGCCTCCTGTGTTCTCTACACCATGCTGAGGATGTAGATACTAGTGCTCAAGCATGGTCAATGTCCTGGGTGATTCCAAGATAGCATCTTTGTACTTTGTTGGACTATGGGTTGCATTTGTTTATTTTTTTCTGCCAATAAGCCCTAATATGTGAAATAAGTCATGTACCAGGCTAGAGAGTGATCACACAGATATCAGTGTGAAGAGGACACTTACATATTACTGATTAACTCTTTGAACTTCATTTTCAGGAAGTCTGTATAGAAATTAAATAAACACTGTAAAAAATATTGTCCAGTGTCCTTCTTTTGTTTAAACTTTTTAACATTTTTTAAAAGACTTTCTTTTTTTTTAAAAGATTTATTTCATTTATTATATATAAGCATACACTGTAGCTGTCTTCAGATACACAGAAAAAGGGTATCAGATCTCTTTACAGATGGTTGTGAGCCACCATGTGGTTGCTGGGAATTGAACTCAGGACCTCTGGAAGAGTAGTTGGGTGCTCTTAACCACTGAGCCATCTCTCCAGCCCTTAACATTTAAAAAAAACATTCTACATCATCTGGACCTTTCAACAGAGGTGCAAAGACTCGGATAACGTCTTGGATTCACTGAGAGAATGACAGCCTTCCATAATTTCTTCTGTAAAGGACAGAGCTGGGCGTATAGTTCTTTAACACTTCATCAACAATAAAATACAAAACGTTCTTGCAGAACTTCTGTTTCAAATACGAATTTGACAAAAAACCAATAATTTGGCAGCAAAGTCTAATGGGAATTATTTTCAAACTCACAGTTCAGTGTTCTTTAAACAAGACTTAATTGGTTTGTAGACATTGCAATATTTCACTTAATTGAAATTTAAACATGTAGATTCTTTTCAGTTTATGGATCCCATGAAATGGAATACGCATAATACATCTGGGCTATTTCTACTGCTTTATCACCGTGAATACCTGACGTATAAGAATGCATCATGAAGGCCTTTCCACAACCGAGGCTCCTTTTCTGTGATAATACCAGCTTGTGTCAAGTTGACACACAAAACTAGCCAGTATAGAGAGTAAGGACCATTACTCAAATTCAGCAAGCTTTTCTTTCTGTCATATAGAGCTATCCCCCTAAAGCAGGGTTTGAAAAAATTGCATTAAACATAAGACAAATTAAGGCTTATATTGCCCCCCAAAACTGCATAGCCAGGGGGATTCCAAGGGTTTTTGGTTACATAGGAACTTGGTAGAACATTTCAAGATTATCTGACAGAACATCTTATCATTAGGGTAGAGGACAACACATGTGAAGTGGAACAAGTCAAATTCCAGAAAATGTGTCAAGACAAGGTCAAATAGGAACAAGATTATTTTGCCCTTATGACAAGATGGCTTCTAGTTTGAAGAGGTAGTCATGCTGGTCCATCATTAGGGAGTGTTATTTAACTTGGAATACCAATTCTATCCTTGTTTGTAATTAAAGTCATCACTGTGTGTTCTTTAAGACACTGAAGTACATTATACTCTTGCATGAAAATGGCCATATGTATCCAGTTTAATAAAATTTTGAATTAAACAAAAAGTGGAAATCGGGAGATTCTGGTGATTATAGATTAGTCTCACATCAACATGTACAGTTTCCTCTTCTAACTCAGGAGTACAGGAAGAGGATTCTCACTTTATACTAGACTAAAAATTAAGACTTCTGTTGGAAATGCCTCAAGAACACAGGATAAAATGTATACGAGGTATTACCTACTGTGCTTGCAGAAGCTGATGCCCCTTAACTGACTGGTTCTGATCTTTGCCAGCTGATTTCTCCAGAGTACTGGAAAAGTGTTCTAGAGAAAACAGCCAAGAAGAGGTCTAAAACAGCCTCCAACCCATTTCCTCTTTTGTGGTTGGATATTTGATCACATTGTGAACCCCAAAGAACTGGAAAATAAGGCCAGCCCTAGGTCAACCAGCAGAGCAAGCACCTGCTGACAGTGAGCGAGCATAATTAAACAGAAAGGAAGGACACTGGGTTGAAGGGCATTTAAGACATTGTGAAGAAAGGGAATGAGCTTTTTCATTCTGGGCCAGTGGTGAAGTAGGAAGGTCAGTTGGGTGCGTTCTCTGAATATCAGAGCTAGCAGGCTTTCATCACAGTGTCTAGCTCCTGAGTCTTCATTGGTGAAACAAAACAGCTGGGGACTTGGTTTTGTTAACACAACACTCTTCCTTCCAGGACATTGCTCATTATTTTCTCACTAGAAAGACAAATTCTCTGTCAGGGAAACATTTCCCATTGAATGCTAGGGACAAGCTAGGGAAGAAGGGTGATCTTCAACTCCTCCTGCCCAGAAACTTTTGTTTCTGATAAATCTTTACATGTCCAAGTCTTGTGAATAAATCCCCATTTCTTCTGAATTGGGAAACGTCTGCTTGTCATTCTTCAAGCAATTATAAAATGTTCCATGCATTTGCTCTTAGAGGGACAAGTGTGTCCTGTTGGGTTGGACTTCCAATGAAGGAAGCACAATGGGTAGAAACCTGTGAGGAGACCTGCCTTAGAGACCAAGCCTTTTGGAGCTTGGATGCTGCAGCCTGTACCTTGACTACTTCCTGGTGGTACGTCCTCACAACCTCTTCAGGTCTAGGAGTCCTAAGAGGACAGACTAGTGTTGTGGTTTGTATAGGTATGGCCCCCATAGACTAATGTGTTTGAACCCTTGCCTCATAGGGAATGGCTCTATTAAGAAGTGTGGCCTTAGTTTCTCAGAGAACTGGAATAGTTCTACCTCAAGACACAGCTATGCCATTCCTGGGCATTTACCCAGAAGATGTACCACTATGCCATAAGGACACTTGCTCAACTATGTTCATAGTGGCTTTATTCGTAATGTTTAGAAACTAGAAACAACCCAGATGTCTCTCGACTGAAGAATGCATAAAGAAAATGTGGTCCATCTATACAATGGAATTCAGCCATTAAAAACAAAGACATCATGAATTTTGCCGACAAATGATGGAACTTGAGAATATCATCTTGAGTGAGGTATCCCAGGCCCAAAAAAACATGCGTGGTAGGTACTCAATTATAAGTGGATGTTGGCTATAAAACTCAGGTACCGAGCTACACTTCACAGACCCAAAGAAGCTAAAGAAGAAGGAAGACCTAAGCAAGAATGCTTGAATGTCACTGAGAATGGGGAATAAAATAGTCCTAGGAGGCAGGGGAAGGGAGGGAACTGGGTGGAAGAAGGGACGGGGAGGGGGATGGGGGGTTCAGGATCAGGTGGGGGGAGAAGGAGAGAGGACCAGATGGACATGAGAAAAAATGGAAATCTGTAACTGGTGGGGGTGGAGAGGTGGTGGAATCTTGAGGATGCGTCAGAGACCTGGGATAGGATATGTGCCCAAGAATCAATGAGGATAACCTTAGCTGTGACCGCATTGATGATATGGAACCCAAAGAGGCCACCTCCTATAGCCAGGCTGGAACTCTAGTGGAGTGGTTGGAACACCAAGTCACCCACAAAACTTTTGACCCAAAATTCATCCTTTCTACAAGAAATGCAGAGGCAGGGGATGAAATAGACCGAGGGAATGGTCAAGTAATAACTGGTCCACCTAGAGGTTTGTCCCATTGACAGGTACCAATCCTTGACACTATTGATGATACTCTTTTGCTTGCAGACAGGAATCTAGCATGGCTGTCCTCTGAGAGGCTCCACATAGCAGCTGACTCAGATGGATGCAGAGACCCATAGCCAAACAGTGGCTGGAGCTTGGGGACTTGTATGAGTTGGAGAAAGGACTGAGGGCCCTGAAGGGGATAGGAACTCCACAGGAAGCCCAACAAAGTCAACTCTTGGGGTTCTCAGAGTCTGAATGACCAACCAAAGAGCATACATGGATTGGACTTAAGGCCCCCTGCACATAAGTAGCAGATGTGCAGCTCTGTCTTCATATGGGTCACCAACAACTGGGGTGAGGGCCTGAGAAATGGAACCGACATTTACTTTCTGTCTTCCTGCTTACAGACTCTCCCACTCAGGGTCCTGTTCCATGTGGCTGCACACATTGGACAGGGCTTAGTTCTAAGAACTTTGGCTGGTGGTCCAGTGTGGCCGCCGTCCCGACACGGTCACTTCTTATCTGTCTACATACAGAAATAGTAGTTTTGGCCCTTCTTAGATTCTTAGGAACTTCTGATTACATATTGTGGAAAAACTTTCATGTATTAAGACCCATTTAAAATATTTATTTGAAAATGTGTTTACGGGGTTGGGGATTTAGCTCAGTGGTAGAGTGCTTGCCTAGCAAGCACAAGGCCCTGGGTTCAGTCCCCAGCTCTGAAAAAAAAGAAAAGAAAAAAAAAAAAAAGAAATGTGTTTACCTATTGTTTCTCTTTGGAAAACCTTAAATATTTGTTTTAGGTGTTGACGAAGGTAAACTGTAGAAGGTATTGATTAATCTGTAGTAAGTAAAACTTGGTAAAATTGTTAGGTTTTTCTTAAATGTGGGGACATGATCTTTCATGATCTGGTGTTATTTCAGAAGAAGGGGTGGGAAGATTATGGGAGCCAAAAGAAGAGGAATTTTGCTGAGAGACTACATTTTCTAGAACTGTAAGAGAAGGTACATCCAGGAAGTCTCCCAACACAACTGCCTAAAGTCATATTTAACACCAGTAGTCATGCTTAATGGATAGGGAGAGCTCATGAGGCCTCACTCTAGACAAAGAACCACAGAGAACTAAGGAATGCTGAGATTGAGAGAAATAGTCTTTCTCAGGGAAGCACACCAATTGTTACCCAATAATAAATGGTCAGCCCTGAAAACATTCATACAATCTATATTATAAGGACTACACAGATGTATTTACATATTTATGACTAAGTATTTATACACACATGCACATATTTAGCAACAATTAAAGAAAAAGAGGCTATAAACGTGAGAGTGAGCAAGAGGTTGGAGAGAGTAAAAGAAGAAATCAGGTAATTTTATTATAATCTAAAGAAAATAATTACAATTAAAGTATATATTCTTTATTTTATATTCAGTATATTTCTCCTTTGTCATATGTATGCACTATTATTTCCTTGAGGAATGATAAACAGGTGTACTTGCTAGCTAGATGTATGTTGATAAATTTATCGAAGTTTCAAATTGATATCTGCTTCATGATCGCTGCTTCCTATAGTTTGTGAATTCAGTGACACAATGTCATTTTAATGACTGGCTGAAGTTCAGTGGCAGAGTGTTTTCTTGCCATAGGATGGTCCTTGGCACGGTAAGAGAAAACAGAAAAAGTGATAGTCTATATTTTATTGTAGCCGGAGATTTTAATTTTACATTTAGGTCTTTATCTGGGGTCTTTATCTTTATGTAATGTTGCATATGAAGTAGCCATTTAAAATCCTGTATCTGTGTGGGAATAAAATTACCATAGTAACATTTCGGTTTAATAATATGAAATGTCTTATCATGGGGTTGGGGATTTAGCTCAGTGGTAGAGTGCTTGCCTAGGAAGCGCAAGGCCCTGGGTTCGGTCCCCAGCTCCGAAAAAAAAGAACCAAAAAAAAAAAAAAAAAAAAAAGAAATGTCTTATCATATGCAAAACATATATCTATGCTTGTGACTGTTCTGATCTATGTTTACCCAGTTCACTGTCCTTCTCAAGAGACTTGGAGTTTGAAGCCTGAGGAGAGGGGAATGGATTTGAGATGACTGTTTTTGTTTCTGTCCCATGGTGGAGACACCTAAGTCCTCACATGTCATTTCTGATGCAGTTTGCCTACATCTCTCTCCATGAGCAGAGTGTGGACTGCAGGGCAGAGGTACCACTGCCCGCTTCCTGACAAATGCCTGCCTGGTACGTTAATGGAATGCAGCCTTTGTGAAAGAACAGAGCAGTTGTCACAATGACAAAGGAAGAGACTCATCAAAGTCCAGTGAAGAGGGGTGTGTGTGTGTGTGTGTGTGTGTGTGTGTGTGTGTGTGTGTGTCTCGGGGGTTAGGGGGATGAGTCCCTATACTCTCTCCCACTGTCTCTCCAGCCATGGCATTTGTGCCTATATAAACTCCTGTCTTCCCTTTCCTGACTCAGCTCTCGGGCTGCAGCCAACCCTCCATGGTGATCCTGAGTCTAAGCCTCCAGCCTCAAGGTCCTAATTTCTATTTTAGTTCTGCTTCGACTTTGCTCACTGGAGCCCCCACATCCATTTTTCTGGTCAAACCCACTGGCTCTTGTAACAGGAAGAGCTGGGGTTTTCCTGCTCACTGCAACAAGAGTATCTCGTGAGAAGAGGTTCTCAAGTCAAACGGTTTAATCTTCCTCTCGTATTTCACACATTTTTCAATTTATGCTTCTGTTTTGTACTTCAAAGAGAATTCCTGTTCTTCCTTTCTGCTAGTTTGTCATCTTTTGCCTTGGCATTTCAAGGGTAATTTTGATTGGTTTTCATGTCTTGGGCCCTCAAACATAAATGTTTTTTATGCTTGTCACTTAGCTTTGTTTTCACAAACTTAAAAAAAGTGTGTGTGTGTGTGTGTGTGTGTGTGAGAGAGAGAGAGAGACAGAGTGTGTGTGTATGTGTGTGTGAGTGTGTGTTTGTCTGTCTATGTTTGACTGTGTATGTCTATGTGTTTGTGTGTGCGTGCGTGCGTATGTGTTTGTGTGTGTGTGTGTGTGTGTCTGGGTGTAGAGGTCAGAAGTCATTGACATGTGTCATCCTCAATCGTCTTTCACCTTTCTTTAGGAGACAGGCTTTCTAACTGAGCCGGGATTCATTGAATCAGCTAGTGAGGCTGGCCAGCAAGTACCCATGATCCTCCTTGTCTCTGCCTATCCCTGTTGAGTTTATAGGTTCACTTCCCAACATCTGGATTTT
>NC_046156.1:215583817-215694857 GCF_011064425.1 Rattus rattus
ATCATTGTACTTCGTTCAGTTACGTATTGCTTGTATGTGTGTATGTATGTGTATGTATGTGTGTGTATGTGTGTGTATGTGTGTGTATATGTGTTTGTATGTGTGTGTATGTATGTGTGTATGTGTGTGTATGTGTGTGTATGTGTATGTATGTGTGTGTATGTGTATGTATGCGTGTATGTATGTGTGTGTATGTGTATGTGTGTATGTATGTATGTGTGTGTGTATGTGTATATGTGTGTGTGTGTGTGTATGTGTGTGTATGTGTGTGTGTGTGTATGTGTGTGTGTGTGTATGTGTATGTGTGTATATGTGTGTGTGTGTGTGTGTGTGTGTGTGTGTGTGTGTATGTGTGTGTGTGTGTGTATGTGTGTGTATGTGTGTATGTATGTGTGTATGTATGTGTGTATGTATGTATGTATCTCTGTGTGTGTATGTATGTGTGTATGTGTGTATGTATATATGTGTGTATGTATGTATGTATCTGTGTGTGTATGTATGTATGTGTGTATGTGTGTGTATGTATGTGTATATGTATGTATCTGTATGTGTATGTATGTATGTATATATGTGTGTATATGTGTATGTGTGTATGTATGTATCTGTGTGTGTACGTGTATGTATGTATGTGTATATGTATGTATGTGTATATATGTATATATATGTATCTCTATTATGTATGTATATAATATGTGTGTATGTATCTGTGTGTGTGTATGTATGTGTGTGTATATGTGTCCTCCTTCATTTCTTAATCATTTTATATAAGCCTTTTGAAACCCTAAAAGATATAAAGTAACTTGAGGAAGGGAGAGAAAAGATAATCGTGGTACCCATTTTAAACCTACTATATTTAAATCTCAAAAATGTTTAATCAAAACCTTTTACCTTTGCTTTCTAATTGTACAGTTCTTTTGATAGATGAAAGTTCCATCTAGTGCACTATTTTGAAGACAAATAAATGAGTTATCTAAGTTGGTTTGAACCCAAGACTGATCATCTTTGAGCTGGTTCAGGATGTGCGTGTCTCCTGGATTCGCCCTGCTAAACTCCAAGCATTTTGGACTACTGGGGCAGTGGCAAGAAGGCGGGATCAATAGAAATAGGGGTTTGTCTGTTGAAGGGACACGGTTCTGAGAGCTAAGCCAGGTCTCTCCCTGTGCTTATTCTTCTTTTCTGTGCAAGTTCCACCCTCATGGAAGACAGCCTCATCCGAAGTTCCAGGTTTTCTAGGGTCTCTAGTCAACTGTCACATTAGTATAGATTTTCCTGACAGACCATTGTGGAAGACAGCCTTCTCTGAAGCTCCGGGTTTTCTAGGGTCTCTAGTCAATTGTCACATTAGTATAGATTTTCCTGACAAACGAATGTGTTTCCTGGGTCTGTGCTGAACACCACAGTAAAATGAGGTTTAAAATAAGTTATACATCCTTCAAAAAATAGTAGTAAAAGGAACACATGTAAGCATAGACTTCAGGTGATGCTGCAGAGAGAACGTGTGCCCATTGCCATCTTTAATCCTCTGCATTTAGAAGAAAGAATGTGCACAAAGTAGCCACACTGATGGTTAAAATGCACAGGATGACCACACTAGCATCATGAGATGCCCAGAAAGACATGAAGGTGAAGTACATCTTAATAAAGATTGAGCCAAAAATCAAAATTCCTCCCAGGCAAACAATAGCTGCAGGCTTCCTAAACCATTTTTCTTCGGATGATGGGGCACTGCATTGGCATGACAAGGACAAGGGAAGCGGGGCTGACCTACGGCGATTCTGGCGATTGAAGAATTTAAAGACAGACAAACAGGATGGCAAGCAACATACCATGAAAGTAGTTCCAGAGGGAATGGCTCTAGAGGATGATAAGAAATGACTATACACAGATGGGGAAGGCAGTAGCCATACACCTTAGCTGGGATGAGATGTCCCAGTAAACACCTGCTGTCTCGACTCCCTCCTCCTTGTCTAGCCTGATGACTTTCCTCCAAATAGCCATTCGCCGGAGACGTAGCAGCATAGACAAATAACCCCACACAGAATGGAGTGAAAGTATTTATATGGTTCTTGGCAGTTATGGTAGGGTCCAAGAATTCAACCATAAAACAGCTTTCTCTTCATCCTAATACCTGTGCCAGTGCAGCAGCAGCAGCAAGGTTGCAGCCACACCAAAAGGACCCCTGGAGCAGACTCGTCCTCTTGCCTCCCACAGGCCGGCCAGACCCACAGACTATGCTAACTCCTCTTCCTCCTCCACTTCCACTAGTCTAATCTAGATACACATCCTCTTTCTCTCACTCAGTCACGTTGTTCTCTATTTTTCTTTTTGTTTGTTTCTTTGTGTGTAGCCTTGGATATCCTGGAACTCAATCTGTAGCCCAGGCTGGCCTCTAACTCAGAGATTCACCTGCTTTTGCCTCCTGAGTGCTGGGATTAATGGTGTACACTACAACCTGGTGTGTGTGTGTGTGTGTGTGTGTGTGTGTGTGTGTGTGTGTATCTTTTTTAGTGATACTTTTTTTTACTTATTCCTTGAGAATTTTATGTAAATATATTTTGATCATATTCAATCTCTTGTTCAACATTTTCCCTTTGCAGTTCTTCCCAGGACCAGTCTCTCCATCTTCCCTCACTGTAGAGAGACAATCGTGTGTATTGTATGGATGCATCACCTGTCAATTAAAAAGCCTATGGCCTATGGCTGAGGCAGAGAATAGAGGTGGGACATCTGGCAAGCAGAAGGGATTCTGGGATACAGTCAGGCATCAGAGATCTGCCCAGGAAGATGTGAGGAGACAGATGCACAGGTAGCCAACCACATGGCAAAATGTAGATTAATATAAGTGTGTTATCTTAGGTTATGACTCTAGTCAGAGAAGATCCTAGCTACATGGCCAAGATATTTGTAAATATATTTTGAGTTGGAGTCTTATTTCTGGAGCTGGGAGGAAGAACTAGAACCTAACATAAACACCTCATAACTTCATGTCCTCTGTTTTGTATGTTTGATTTCTTTGATTTTGATTTCCACAATCATTGGTCTGCCTTGCTCTCCTCACACTGGCTGTCACCAGTTTCCATCATTTCTTCCTGCCCAGTAACCAAATACAGTGATCACAGGATCTGTTCAGTTCCTAAAGCTGCCTAATGGATCTCCATGTGGCTGTCACTCTCCTCCCTTCCTCCCTTGCTGGTGATTGGCACTGGTGCATGTGAACAGTTTCTTTACAACATGGGTTATAAGAAAGTCAGTAAAGGGAGGGAAGACACAGAGCTACTGGATTCCCCCTGCGTGCCGGCTTGTGGCTTTTAATTAGCATCAAGGAGTTGAAGTCAATTATTTTTATTCATGGGAACTTTTTCACGTATATTACTGGAAGTGATAGAAATGTGTGTTAATGTAAAAAGGATGTTAGGTGAGTTTCATCTAGCATTGATGTTCAGAGATCTATAGTTTTACTGGCTAGTTTATGTCAACTTGGCACAAGCTGGAGTTGTATCAGAGGAAGGGCCACAGTTGAGCAAATGCCTCCATGAGTTGGGGGCATTTTTCTCAGTAGTGATCAATGGGGGAGGGTCCAGCCCATTGTGGGTGTGCCATCCTGGAATGATGGTCCTGGTTTTTAAAAAGCAGCCAGAGAAAGCAAGCCGGTTAAGGCATCCTCCATGGCCTCTGCATCAGTCCCTGCCTGCTTGATTCCTGTCTGACTTCCACTCCAATGGTGAACTCCTGGTGTGGAAGTGTAAACCAAATAAACCCTCTCCTCCCCAACTTGTTTTTTGGTCATGAACTGTTTCATCACAGCAATGAACCCCTGACTAAGACAAGTTAGTAACTGCACTTAGTGGGGAATTTCTGCCAGACATGAATGTGTTTTTGTGTGAGAGGGCACGTTGAAGGACTTTTTGGGACTTTGGGCTAGAAAAGAATCATTGAGTGTTTGAGCTCAGTAGAATGTCCTGTGGGAGCTTGGATAAGAACATTGAGAGTGGTACAGAAGATGGGCCTTGCTTATAAATTTTCAGAGGGGAAGTTTAGGAACTCTGTTCTGGCCATTTTGCTATTTATTTTTTTTTTCTGTTTGTTTAGGTTTATTTTGTTTTTTATTTATTTGTTTATTTATTTTACTTATTCACTTTACATCCTGTTCACTGACCCCCTCCAGGTCACCCCTTCCCACAGTCCCTCCTCTCCTCCTCTTCTCCTCTGAGCAGGTGAGGGACTCCTGGGTATTCCCTCACCCTGGCACTTCAAGTTTCTACGAGGCTAGGTGCTTCCTCTTCTTCTTAGGCCAGACAAGGCAGCCCAGCTAGAACATATTCTTCCATAAGAGTCCCCAAGCTCCATCCTCTGTTTGGCTGTGGGTGTCTGTATCTGTCTAAGTCAGTTGGTGAGTGGAACCTCTCAAAGGACGGCCATCATAGACTCCTCTCTACAAGCATAATAGAGTATCATTAACAGTGTCAGGGATTGGTACTCGTTCGTGGAATGGGTTTCAACTTGGGCCAGTTATTGGTTGGCCATTGGGTTAATATCCAAAATGTATAAAGAACTCAAGAATTTAAACATCAACAACCCTAATAACCCAATTAAGAAATGGAGCACAGAGCTAAACAGAGGACTCTTTAAAGGCTGAGAAGCACTTAAAGAAGTGTTCAAAAGTCCTTAATCATCATGGAAATGCAAATCAAAAACAACTTGGAGATCCCGTCTTTTTCATGGTCAGAAGGCTAATCAAAATTCAAGTGATAACACATTGCTAGAAAGTTCCGAACAGGAGAACATTCCTCCATTGCTAGAGGGAGTGCAAACTTGTACAGCCATTTGCTATTTTGAACTAAGATGCTGTCATTCTGATACACCTGGGGCTGAAGAGTCAAGCATGATTAACAAGAGACCAGTACTGTTGTGGTTTGCCCTGGAGTTATCTGTATTTTGATGCTAATTTCACTGCCCCAAGGACAGCCGCCTAGTCAAGTACTCAGGACTCAAGTGACTTCACCAGAACCTTCTCCCCATTGAATTTGTAAAATACAGGTGAGGGGCAGGTACAGGATAGAAAGGGCCTGTCATTGGAGAGAGAAGGATGGGTGGGAAAAGTTTGAAGGAAGAGGGAGGAGATTGGAATGGAAGGAGGAAGGGACAGGAGGAGAGGGAGAGAAGCCCGTGGCAGGACAATATAATTGGGTGATGTTAAGATTCCACGTTTTAGTTATTTACAAATGTTTTTAAAAAGGGATTGATGTGTATTGGCCTTGTATGTTTTAGGTGGGCAATTATATCTTATCAAATGGGCCAAAGGTTATTGTGTTGTGTGTTCTTTTATTAAGATTATTGTTGTGTGTTCTTTGTGTAGCAATTTTTAAGTGTGTAAGAAAGTGTGTGGCAGTTGGTCTGGGCCCACCACAGGATGTGTGTTTCTGGCATGGAATCCTGCCTTGGGAACTAGATAGGTAGAGGTTGCTACCAAGGCTCAGAGAGAGCCTTTGGCAGTGTGATATGGGATGGGCAGGCCCGAGTGAGGCCTTTGCTGACTGAGAATTAAGATATCCAGCAGATATCTTGGGGCACCATAATGCGGACCTGAGTGGGGATAAAAGACAATGATTTTTTTTATATTTATACAACACAGTACCATTGAAGTGAAGCCTTTGCATTCCTGGGACGACTGATTCTGGTTAACAGGCTAAAATTAGCAGTGATTGAGAAGAGACCAGCATCACTGGTTTCCCTGAGCACAGAAGCTGTGTTTTAGAACTGCCCCAAGATTATACCTCATGATGGCAGTCAAACTTGGTAATGTGTAAAAGTCACCCAGATGCTACTGGTTTTGAGGCCATCAGAGGGTCTTGGTGAGCATCTGAGGATTGGCATTGTGAGAGGCCAAGAGAGGCCATTAATGAAGGTGGAACCTCAGTGGCAGTTGAATACAGGGATTGAAGAGGTGCAACAGAAGAGACCAGCATTTTGGTAATGCCAGTACTCTGGGATAACCAACAAGAACGGCTGCGGCAGTGGAGCAGAGCCAACTGGAGCCTAGAAGACAAGCTGTGATTTCTACAGAGGGCAGAAGAGAAAAGTGAATCGAGCCCTGGAAGAATCCAAAAGATCATGAATGGAAGCCAGACATTGGATGGTTGGAGTTTGATTTTGCTTTGCTTTGATTGTTACTGTACCCTGATTTTCCCTCTTGATATAAGAAAATATTTGGTGTAGTTTTTATTTTAGTGGAGTCCACAATTGAGACTTTGAATCTTAAGAGACTGGATTTTAAAAAGCAATTGTTTATTTTTTATTTTATTTTATGTTTGACATGAGGTTTCTCTGTGTGTTGCCCTGGCTGTCTTGGAATTCACTCTGTAGACCAGACTAGCAAAGATCCAACTACCTCTGCCTCCCAAGAGCTGAGATTAAATCACGAACCACCACAGCTCTGCTATTTTAAAGGGGCTGAAATTTTAATGTATTTGAATTTGTAAAGACTGTGGGACTTTTAAAGTTATTTATGTTTTTTGATGTTGTTGGGGTTTTTTGTTTATTCGTTTGTTTGCTTGGTTGGTTGGTGGGTGGGTGGGTGGATAGGTTGGTTGGTTGGGTTGGGTTTGGTTTGGTTTTTCAAGATAGGGTTTCTCTGTGTTGTCGCTGTCCTTGAACTCACTCTGAAGACCAGGCTGACCTCAGACTCAGAAATCTGCCTGACTCTACCTGCTGAGTGCTAGGATTGAAAGCCTGTGCCACCACCACCCAGCTTAAAGTTATTTATGTTTTTAATGTACGATCTTGGGGATAATAAGAAAGGATGTGTTGTAGCTTAATAGTGACATATTTGTTTGTCAAGTTGATAGAAGTCAGTAGTACTAGCTGGTTTGTTTCCACTTGACACAAATTAAAGTCATCAGAGGGGGAGGAGCTTCAGTTCAGAGCATTCCTCCATGAAATACTGATGTAAGGCAGCTTCCCAATTAGTGATCAATGGGGGAGGACCCAGCCCACTGTGGGTGATGCCATCTCTGGGATGGTGCTCCTGGGTTTTAAAAGTAACTTTTATTTGCCTGATCTAATTTTCTACTGCCTCTGTCTGCTAGCCCAGCCTAGACCTAGAAACGTCTAGCGTCCATACAATCTTATCTAGGCCTAGAATGTTTTCGGCCTTTGAAACTTACTGCTGAATTAGCTCACCCCTTCCTAGTACTTTCTGACCTCTGATTGGCTGGTTCAAATCAGCTGTCCCAGCTCAAACCCCTCTCCAAGCTGACTGATTCAGTCTGGCTTCTCTCCATTTCTCACTGAATTGCTCTGCTTGGCCTCATGTGAACGTTGGCGATCTGTTCTAATCTTCTGCTCCTTCTCACTCTCTGACTCATTCTGTCTTCACCTGTGTTTAGCTCGTTCTCTCTTCAACCTTGCTCCGTACAATTCTCCCACTTTCCCTTTCCCCTCTCTTCTCCTGAGAGTTGGACATATCCTATTCTCTCAAATTTTCTCTGATTCATCACTTTGTCTGCCACTCAATTAGATGTCACTTTCAAACATTGGTACTTCCTTCCACAAACTAACTTTACCTTTATTGTTTGGGATTAAATGTGAGGGCTAAGGGCTGAGACAGATCACAACTATAATTTTTTTAGTGAATAACAATCTTGGGGGTTCACAGTGTAATCAAATACCCTGCAACACTGGGATCTATGAGGAAACAGGCCGAGCAAACCAGGAGAAGCAAGACAGTAATTAGTACTCTCCCCCAATATACTGCATCGGCTCCGGCCTCCAGACTCTGGTCCTGTTCGAGTTCCTGTCAAGCCAAACATTTTAATATGTGAGAATGCGGGCCATTCTCAGCCTAACTACCACACCACAGGACTCCATTCTTCTTTGTGGATGAAAAGAATCCCCTTGTGTATGTAAAACCTCCCTTCTTTGCCCATTCCTTCATTATGGGATACAGTTTGGGTCCATCACTCAGCTGTTTTGAACAAAGATGCAAGAAACATGAACGTGGACGTCTCTCTAGGGTACATTGACTCAGTTTCGAGGTACACATGAATAAGTGATAAGGCCGAGGCCACGGAACCTCTCCTTTTAGTTTTTGTGAGGATTCTTCATCCCAACAATCAGAGGACCAGAGTAGTTTATATATTGACCAATAATCTACTACAAAGGTCCAGTTCTCCAGCCCCCTCTTCACCTCCTCCCCAGTATTGGCTCTCCTTCGCTTTCTTGATGACTGACATTCTGACTTGGATGACATGGAATTTCAGAGTAGTGTTAGTGCCTCCTCAGCTGACATGCAAAGATTTCCCATGGCATTCGGGCCCAGGTTCTGAAAACAGGCTGGTCCCTTTGTCAGGCCTTTTGTTGGTTGAGCCATTTGGTATTCTTTAATGTTCTGTGTCCTTTGAATGCTGAAAAACTAATATGATGCCAGATAGAGAGCTACCAATCAATAAATAAGAACCTACGGTTTTCAGTGTCATGTCATGTCTTTTGCCATATGGTGGCACTGTTTCCTTGGTGACTAGAATCCTAGTCAGAAAGCTTATCTATGGAGATAACCTGAAGGTTTTAGGCTACTTCTTTTTCTGCTAGCTCTAGAGATTTTGGGTATCATAGGATGGTCTTGGCACCATTTGAACTGGTATTTATACAGAATGAGAGAAAAAGAGGGGGCATTAATTGAATTTTACTTGTAGCCATCCAGTTTTTGAAGAAATATTTGTTGAAGGTACTGCCTGTCTTTTCTCAAAAAAAAAAAAAAAAGAAAAGAAAAAGAAAAAAAAAGAATACACACACACACACACACACACACACACACACATATATATATATATATATATATATATATATATATATATATATATATATCTCATATTGGTGAAAAATCTGGTATCCCTGATTGCATGGATTTCTTTTTACAGCTTCCTATCTATTCTAAGTATCTGCTTCATAGTAACTGAATGCTATTTTTATTACTATGTATCTATAACACCATCAGAAGTCCTGTGAAGTGACAAATCTTACATTGTGTTTGCAAGAAATGCACTGGCTATCCTAGCTTTGTTGTGGTTACACATGAACTGCGATTTTAAGAAAATTTCCAAAGAACCTGGCTGGGTGACTGACTTGAGATTTACAGCCTCCTTCCTCCTGCTTCTGCAGAGAGAGAGTGCTGGAATTGGAGGTCTGCACCCTCACACCCAGTTCTGCTCTGTAAATAAAATTTTTAATCGTAAAATTGGGTAAACATTGACCAGAAACAACACAGGAGACACTTGCTGCTAAGGGAAAGCTGCAGGATGGTTTCCCTCCCCACCCCCACCCCAGCTTCCCGCCTCTGCCTCTCATTTCTGGCTTCCAAAGCAAACTCAGAACAGTTCTGCAAGGGCTCTGCTGAAAATACACAGCTAAATCCAGAAACTACCAAATGGTCTCTGGTACCCTACGAAGCACTTACTACCAGCAAAAAGGGTGTGCATCGGCTAGGTTAAAAAAACAAACTGGAAAATTAGCAGGCCCGGCCCAAGAGCCAACTGTAGCAGCTTGTAGCTAGAAATCTCTCCGCTGGGATCTATGAAACTCCATACACTTAGATGAAGTGACATCCTTCATTGTTGTTAGAAGACAAAACCCGCCCTGTAATTGTTATGGGGGGGGGGGGTGTCATGTTATGATTCCAGGTGAAATGTGACCTAACTTCCACTCTCTTAGCACCTCAAGTACATGGAATTACCTGCTCCCTTGACTGAAGTTGACCCTGAGCTCCTCTGGCCCCTGGATAACTCTGCCATTTTGGCTAGGAGAGCTTCTTTTCAGAGCATCCCTCATAGTCTGGAGCTCCCCTCTTGCTCTTGTTGGACCCGAAGGACCACCACCAAAGATCTGCTAGTCCCCAAAGACCACCAAAGCCAAGATTTGATGTAATCAGCAAGAAGTTTATTAATTCCGGAATCCATGGCGCCAGGGTTCCTCAGCCTTCGGGAAGGAGAAGAACCCCGAATAGTTGTAACAGGCTTCTTTTAAGCTCAAAACCCACAAATTACAAGGAAATGGGGAGGGGGCGAGAGTACAATGTCATTGGTTGGACACAGGTGGCCCGTTATTCTCCGCACCCAGCTGCGGCTGTTTTGCAACCATTTCTGCCGGTTTCAGCAAGCTTCTGGGGGCATTGAGTTCAACCACTTCCTTGCTCTGTACTCTTTCTGAGAACTGTTGTTGGCTTCCGGCTGGGGTCTGGTCCAAAGTTCACTTTCTCAAGCCTAGCTGTATTCTTCTATTTTATCTCCTTTCTCTTCACTGGCCCAGCACAAGGTCTAGCCATGTTCATTCTGGATTTTTCCAGAAGTCTCCAGCTCTGTCTGTATTTGCCTGTAAATCCATAATAAAAACCAAAACCCCTTTGGGAGTACTCTGGTCTTAGTGTTGTTTTTGTCTTTGTTTTGTTCTGTTTTGATTTATTTTGTTTTTTTTTTTTTTTAATTTTTTTTTTTCATTCAGTCTGCATTATCTTACCCAGCTCCGTCAGGTAAATAACATTTTAAAGCATACAATAGTGAAACATTTGCGGGGAGTGTTAGGCAGTTCTCAGTGCGTCTTTATTTTTGAAAAATGAAGGCATTCGGTAAAGAAGCAAGCTTGAAGCCTGCTGTTTTCTAAAGCTCACTGGTGCCAAAGAATGAACTGCAGCAGGCAGACCTGAAAGAGAACCCTGGACAAGGAATCCAATCCAGGAGGCAAGACAGAAACCTCCTCAATAGAGTGTCAGGCTGACCGCACTAGGCAAAACGCCCTAGCTCAGAGATCTGAGGCTTCCTGTCCTGTGGCGCCCCAAACCTGCATGATGGCACTTAGGCCTGGTCCCTGTCTCCCACTAGAGCCTCCCGTGGAACTGCTGGGCTTGCTCTACGCACTGCAACACTCTATTAACAATGGACAGCCTGCCTAGTGCACCACTACCCTGGGAGCTCTCCCTTGAGTGTTGGACAGCCCTGACCCAGGGGGAATTCTAAAGCCGGGTAGCAAGGCTAAGGCCAGTGCTGCAGGGCTGCAAACCAATGCAGGTTTTCCTGTGACAGTTTCTTCAGGATTGCAAGGTTTAGAATAGTAGATCTCACTTAACAATTTGGGCACAGTTAGAACTGGCCATAAGCAGTCTGCTGTTAGGGTTTTCGGTAAAAATTTCTTCTGCCTAGCAAAGTTTAGAATAATAGATCTTACTGAACAGTTTGGGCACAGTGAGTCAGAACTGACCACAGCCGATCTGCTCTAAAGTCTTAAACCGATTTGATTTTTCCGGTGACCATTTCTTCAGTCTAGCACGGTTTAAAATAACAGATCTTTCTGAACAAGTTTGGGTATAGGGAGGCAGGGTCTGCCTCAGCCAGTGGGCTCTCCTGGTTTTACAGTCCCAGCTGTGACTGTGTCATTGGCTGCCCGAGGACTGGCACAACCCAGGGGAGTGGGGTGTGAGGCTGATGTCAAACTGCCATGGAACCGATTAAAATTATATCAGTTTTTTTCCCCTATGCTGAAACCAAATGGTACTGACTAAAAGGGTGAATACATCCAACAAGATACTAGCTGAAAAGGCCTAACCAAAATCACCAGAAAGGACAGCACTATGGGAGTGGGGCACTGGTGGGCTGCTGGAGAAACCACTTTGTAGACTGCCCGGGCCCCTGGAGTGCTTTTCCTGATGCGGTCCTTGGGCTCCCCAGGGTGGGCCCTGAAGCTAACCATAGGCCAAGGCCAGATCTCGATTGAAAATGCACAGTGAATTCTAGAAATTCTCTTGGGGGTGCATACCAAGCTGTTCCCGTATCTAAAGGATCCCTCCCTCCCCTACTAAGCACTTGCTTTCAGCACAGGGGGAGCAAACCAGTTAGGCAAACAAAAGAAAAAACAAAAACAAAACCCTTGCAGACTGACCCTCTTCCTAGGAGAGACCACTCTTGCTCTCTCCTCTCTCTCTCTCTCTCTCTCTCTCTCTTTCTCTCTCTCTCTCTCTCTCTCTCTCTCTCTCTGTCTCTCTCCCTCTCCCTCTCCCTCTCCCCCTTCCTCCCTTCCTCTCCTCCAACCTCTGTATTCTCTTAAATACATAATAAAATCCTCAACCCCTTAGGCCTAGTCTGGCTCCTCTCCTCCCCCTCCTCCCTTTCCCTCCTCCCCCTCTTCCTCCCCTCCCCTCCTCCTCCTCCTCTTGTTCTTCTTCCCATTCAATATGTAGCACCTCACCAAAGCTCCATCCTATAAATAACATTTTTAAGCATAAAGTAAATGAAACATTTGCCCGGAATTTTAGGCCAATGTCATTTTGTTACTATTTCTAAAATGAAAGCTTCTGGAAAGGAAGCTTCCTTACAGGGAGCAGTAGCCCAAAGAAAGCAACACTATGAAACAAGGCAGAAGCTAGGCCTGCAGGTCTTCCTAGGTCTGGACCTCATGGGGTGGTGAGCCATTCCTCCTGAGGTGTGCTAGTCTCTCTCACCTACACAGACCAGATATTTGGCAAGCTGAAGAGCAACTTGCTGGCTGGCGGATAAAGATGTTAAGGGAAGAGAGCGACAAAGGAACTACCGGAGGTTCTGTAGAGGCAAAAATACATACCTGCTTTATTGATTATGAACTCTAGAATTCAGTTCTTTAAAAAAAACCAGCAACATTACAACCTTTGGTTAAGAAATGATACTGGGCATGGGTAGGTGGACCAATGGGTAAGGGGCTTCAGCTCTTGAGGAGACCTCAAATCCAATAGTCAACACCCAGGTCAGGCCCTTCACAGCCACCTGTAACTTCAGTTCAAAGAGCTGCATTGTAGTCCTCAAGCTTCCAAGGATTGCTGCATTTATATGCACAAACTCTCAGGTACACACACACACACTCACACACACACACACACACACACACACACTCACACACACACACATTTTTTAAAAAACTAAAATATTAAGAAATGATCACAGGAATTATGATGGGAAACATTACAGAGTGATTCTGTCTTTGCAACTTTCTTTTCCCCTATAAGTCAAGAATTGATTTTTAAAAGAAAGGTTCTAAAAACTACATTCTCAAGACTACTCAATAGGTAGGTATAGAGACACAGCCATTTGCCCCAGCACCTGGGAGGCAGATGCAGGCAGAACTCTGTGAGTTTGAGACTAGCCTAGTCCATCTACACAATGAATACTAGAACACTCAAAGCTACATAGGGCGACCATGTTTGAAAAAGAAACAAACAAAAACAAAAATAAAAAAACAAAAATGAACCCTACTTAATAACACTTAACGATTTGAAGGTGATTGGGAAATAATCGGTCACTGGTTTGCATTGATTACGGATTCCTTACCAGGTGACACACTAGATGCTATATATTCCAAAGGGAGCCAAAAATGAAACAAAAGACCCCCAATAAATGTCTTTGTTCTATCATGAAAAGTACACATAAATCAGAAAAATTCAGGAGAATGGAAAAGATACAAGTATCTGAAAATACATCAGTTAGTTCTCTGATTTCTAAAGGAAAACAGCCAAGCACCTGATAGCACCAGATAAACACTATCTCAAGCCCCTCAAACTCTACCAGGAGCCCCGTCCTTCATTTGTCCTTCTCCATCCCATTTTCCAGCTTGGTTGCCAGGGGACTGGATCTCATTCTGAGTGGGAGGATGACCAGAGCATGAAGAGAGATGCTGTCCCCAGGAGTCACACCACAGGTCTCACTGAGCACTGTCTGGGCCAGCTTTAAAGAGACAGGGATAATGATTTTATGAAATATGACAGATCTACTTATAAGATGTTCATTTAAATAAATATGAATATTTGTTAGTAAGTCTTCAGTAGATTCTGATCACTATAAGGAGAATCTGTGTTGCAGTTGTCAACATCCAATCATTCCAACACTGAACATGAATGCTTACACCATTAGTTCCTAGTTTATTATGTGCTTTTGTTTTTTATTTCATGTGCAAAATGGAGGAGAGTAGACTAAGTTTCGTATAAGCAATTCTCTAATTTCAGTGGACTACACTCTCTTAAGACATTTATTTTTTAATTTGGTCGTTTTCTTGTTGGTTCTGTGACTAGAACCCATGGCCTTTGTCGTTCTAGACAAGTGTTCATTGATGAGCTAAATTCCTAGTCTTCAGACTTCCATTTTTATACAAGAAAATGGAGGTAGAGAGGATAGGTAGGTAAAGAGTTTTCCAGGAAAACTGTGAGGACCAGACTTGATCCTCAGCACGGACATAAAATCCAGATGTTGGGAAGTGAACCTATAAACTCAACAGGGATAGGCAGAGACAAGGAGGATCATGGGTACTTGCTGGCCAGCCTCACTAGCTGATTCAATGAATCCCGGCTCAGTTAGAAAGCCTGTCTCCTAAAGAAAGGTGAAAGACGATTGAGGATGACACATGTCAATGACTTCTGACCTCTACACCCAGACATACACACACACACACACACACACACACACACACACACACACGCACACACAGGTGAACACACACACACACACAGTCACACACACACACACACACACACTCACACACACATACACACACACTCTGTCTCTCTCTCTCTCTCTCTCTCTCTCTCACACACACACACACACACACACACACACACACTTTTTTTAAGTTTGTGAAAACAAAGCTAAGTGTCAAGCATAAAAAACATTTATGTTTGAGGGCCCAAGACATGAAAACCAATCAAAATTACCCTTGAAATGCCAAGACAAAAGATGACAAACTAGCAGAAAGGAAGAACAGGAATTCCCTTTGAAGTACAAAACAGAAGCATAAATTGAAAAATGTGTGAAATACGAGAGGAAAATTAAACCGTTTGACTTGAGAAGCTCTTCTCACGAGATACTCTTGTTGCAGTGAGCAGGAAAACCCCAGCTCTTCCTGTTACAAGAGCCAGTGGGTTTGACCAGAAAAATGGATGTGAGAGCTACAGTGAGCAAAGTCGAAGCAGGACTAAAATAGAAATTAGGACCTTGAGGCTGGAGGCTTAGACTCAGGATCACCATGGAGGGTTGGCTGTAGCCCGAGAGCTGAGTCAGGAAAGGGAGGGCAGGAGTTTATATAGGCATAAAGGCCATGGCTGGAGAGACAGTGGGAGAGAGCAGAGCCAACCCCCGAGATACACAGACACACAGACACACACACACATAGACACACACACACACACACACACACACACACACACACACACACACACACACACACACCCCTCTTCACTGGACTTTAATGAGTCTCTTCCTTTGTCATTGTGACAACTGCTCTGTTCCTTCACAAAGGCTGCCTTCTATTAACGTGCCTGGGCTGGTAGTCTTGGCTTCTATAAGAAAGCAAGCTGAGCAAGCCAGGGGAAGCAAGTCAGTAAGAAACATCCCTCCATGGCCTCTGCATCAGTTTCTGCTTCCTGACCTGCTTGAGTTCCAGTCCTGACTTCCTTTGGTGATGAAACAGCAACATGGAAGTGTAAGCTGAATAAATGCTTTCCTCCCCAACTTGATTCTTGGTCATAATGTTTGTGCAGGAATAGAAACCCTGACAAAGACACTCTCCTTTGGTGGAATTAGCACCCAAATCCAGAATCCATTCCCTGGAAGATCTAGGAAATCAATGTATAAACTAGTCATTTGAGTTCTTGTGTTCAAGGTAGGATACCTGAGTCCAATTCTTTTCAAGATGTGTTTAAAGTTCACCTAGGGGTGGGGGTGGGGAAGGCAGCGAATCAAGCTCTTCTTCCCCTTGGGATCTTCTCTTTGTCCTTACAGTCCTACTAGAATTCTATAAGGAGAATGTAGCAGGTCCAGTCTTAGCACATCCTTGGCTCAGTGACCAGGCTGGAAGAATCCAGGGCATAACTGGGTGTCTGTCTTTCTGACCTGCAGATATCTATACTCAAGCAACATTTAAGCCAAACAACTTCTTCAACCTGACTCTAATACAGCATTCTTATAGGTCAGGTATTCACAGTGATAAAGCAATGAAAATAGCCCAGATGTATTATGTATTCCATTTCCATGGCATCCAAACTGAAAAGAATCTACATGTTTAAATTTCAATTGAGTGAAATATTGCAATGTCTACAAACCAATCAAGTCTTGTTTAAAGAACACTGAATTGTGAGTTTCAAAATAATTCCCATTAGATTTTGCTGCCAAATTATTGGTTTTTTGTCAAATTCGTATTTGAAACAGAAGTTCTGCAAGAACGTTTTGTATTTTATTGTTGATGAAGTGTTAAAGAACTATACTCCCAGCTCTGTCCTTTAGAGAAGAAATTATGGAAGGCTGTCGTTCTCTCAGGGAATCCAAGACGTTATCTGAGTCTTTGCACCTCTGTTGAAAGGTCCAGATGATGTAGAATGTTTTTTAAAAAATGTTAAAAAGTTAAACAAAAAGGAAGGACACTGGACAATATTTCTTTACAGTGTTTATTTAATTTCCTACACAGACTTCCTGAAAAATGAAGTTCAAAGAGTTAAGCAGTAATACGTAAGTGTCCCCTTCACACTGATATCTGTGTGATCACTCTCTAGCCTGGTACATGACTTATTTCACAGATTAGGGCTTATTGGCAGAAAAAAAATCAACAAATGCAACCCATAGTCCAACAAAGTACAAAGATGCTATCTTGGAATCACCTAGGACATTGACCATGCTTGAGCACTGCTATCTACATCCTCAGCAAGGTGTAGAGAACACAGGGGGCATTGGAGGGAAATGGGGGGGCTGCAGAGTGAGAGCCACTAACTTCCCAGGCACTGTCTCACACAGGTGAAATCCCAGGACAAATATCATAGCTGATTCTCCCAGTTCTGAGCACCGTTTTCCATAGCTGCTTCATTTTATGCTCCACAAATGTAGTGAGGTGCCCCGGCCAGCGGGGGGTTCAGAGTGGACCTGGGAGGGGGCAAAAGAATGGGGGATAGGAGGTGCAAAGAAGGAGAGCAAGTCTGTGTTCTGATCAAGCTCTCAATGTTTATTTCAAAACACAGCAGCCTATAAAGACAAGCAGGTGGGAAGGTTACCCAGGACAATCCATCACTGCCACCACCCTTCCTATAGCCCTAAACTATAAATTGCAGGTATATACTGATAAGAACAGACAACTGGTTAGATGTCCCAAGGCTGGAGGCTGTAATTGGCTTAATTTTCCTGGAGATAGGGGCCATACAATGAGCAGAGCATTCCTGAGAAGAATTCCTGAGACTGAGCATGCTTGGCTCCAGGCAGTGAGGCCTGCCATTCAAGTTCCTTCTTTCCTTCCCTCTGTCCTTTTCTTTTTTCCCTTCCTTATTCCTTTGCCTCATGGAATACTCCAGTCTGTCCTAGAATTCTCTGTGTAAATAAGGGTCGCACCTGCCTGAGTAAAATGCCTAGCTCAGATCCATTTCCTGCAGAGGCTAGACTTAGGAAGACCAACAATTGAAGTAAGGATTATAAAACACCAAGCACTTCAAAGATCCGAAGTGCATAAAGGCCACATTGTCAAAGCCAGGAGGCTGGGGTTTCTGTGTCTGGGCCAGCATTGCCATGACCATCTACCCCAATGGTTGTTGCACCCCCCCCCAGGTTAAGTTGTGAAGTACAAATTTGGGATCTGGAAATTGCTAAAATAAAAAGATTCTCTTGACAAAGTATTGTGGTTTGCACCTCTAATTCCCTACTCTAAGGACATAAAGAAAAGCAAATCTGAGTTCAAGACTAGCCTAACCTACATAGAGCTACAGAATAACCAGGGCTACACAGAAATACTGTCTCAAACCAAAATAAAAAACATAGTCCTGGCATAATGTATGCACCTGAAGGAGGCAGAAGGTGAGGGTTCCCCTGGACAAAGGCTACATTTGAATTTGGAGGGTGGGGGACTTAGTATGGCATTGGTTATCTTGCCTGGCATAGATACACATACAAGGCCCATGTTCTACCTGGTAAATACAGACTAGACAAAGCAAGGCAAGGTGGGAGGGGCAGGGGACCTCCTAGATTAATCTGAAATGAAGGGCTGCGTAGCTCAATAGAAGACCACATTGATCCAGAAAGAGATTTCCCAAATTCTCAAAGCTGTTGCTTGTGCACAGTCTATATCTCAGCACACGTGAGCACCAGGATGCCCATCAAGGTCCCCAGGAGGACTCCTGAAGAGAGAAAACCAGTTAGCCCTATGACCAATATGTCCACTCCACCTCATCTTTTCCCTAGGGCTGTTGGGAACAAGCAAAAGAAATTTGTCTTAAGTACTGCCATTTTGTTTTCAGACTCCATTTTAATCATAGAGTGAAACTAAGTTCCAGGTCCCAGGCCCTAAGTCAAGACTTCCCAGTAGCTGACTAGCTTCTGATATTCATCTTTTCTTCCATAAAACATAATGACTGTTCCTAACCACGAAAGAACAAGTGGATTTGATTGGTTGAACTATAAAACCTACATTCTATATCAGTTGCAATAGCTCAACCACATAAGGAGAGCCCTTATCGCTAAATCATGATTGGTGGGAAAATGTAACTGGGATCTGGCACAGATGTTTGTGCTTTTCAAGCTTAAAATCCCTGTAATATTCAGGCTAGGTGTGGGAGCAGAGTCACAGTTCAGTTCCCAAGTCTGATCTCTGCCCTGATCAACCAGTAGCGGCTCGATTCCAATAAATATTTGTCGCACGCAGTGTCCTGATGTTTGAGTTGTGTTGGATTCCAAAACTTGACCATGTCAAGGACAAATATGGCATACAGATTTCCAGGAGTTTGATCCTTTTAAGAAAACTGAAAGAAATAAATATAGATGACAGAACTGCCTTTGCATGTGAGAGGCAGGGGGGTTGCTGTAATAGCAGGAGCTGGCAGAGGCTCCCTTTATGGAAAGTCTTAGCAGGCCTAGAGGTTTCTGGGGTCCAAACAGAGTTCTGGGTGGTTTTCTCACTTCTGCTTCTGGCCAAAAGCCCTTTGAAGCCACGCCCAGCTCCTCTGTGCCTTTGTCTTTGTCCACATCTCTTGGGGACACTTACGGATCCCCATGGCTCTCACTCTGGAAGACCTCTGTGCCCCTCTTCATGGCACAATTCAATCCAGGGTGGTATCTCAGGCATTCGGAGCTCGAAAATACACAGAGAAGGGACTATGGTCTCCACTCAATGGACCAACCCTTCTCAAAGCAGTGGCTTTGCTTTGTGTAGAAACAAAGTAGCCAGAACTTGGAATATCATAAACTCAGGGCTGATAAGATGTGTGGACTTGGCAGTGCCTGCTTGGCAGAATCTGCTGTCTTTTTCGTGAAACAGGGACGGGACTGCACCATCACCTTGGCTTCACATATGGAATGCTGAGGGCAGCTCCTGGGCCTTCTGATTCAGAATTTACCAGTTAATTGTTAGTGCTTGAGAATTGCCACACGAACCACTCAAACACTAATTACAGTCAATAGGGACAGTTTATTGAACACCACACCCCAAGACTGATCAATCAGGGCCACAGTCCAGGCTCAAGAGCTGAACTGTGTGAACCCAAGTTAGGGTCCTATGGGGCTTTGTAATCCTGAGATCGACAAACATCTGTGCCAAGTTGTTTCATCAATCAGGATTGGGGGGGGGGGATTTCCTTAAATATGTGTCTTTATTGTACACGTATCCTGCTCCCATTGGTTGGGGTATTCAACTGTGGCAGGGGACTTGCCTTGTGTAATATTCACGTCTTAATTTGTCAACTAAGATGGGACTTGTCTAACACTCATGTCCTAACTTAACAAGTAGGGTGTCAGTTACATGTAGTACATATCTCTTTCTACCAAGTAAGATGTCAGTTCCCAGGGAGGTTTTAGGAACTTAAATTTTTCTTGACCCCTAATCAAAATGGAAGTCTTATTCTAAATAGATGGAGGTAACTCTCTTATGTTGGGGTCCATCTAGAGCTATAAGAGATAGCTTATAAAGGCAAATACCATAAAAGCTTATGCACAGGTACAGGAAGTGCTGCTGGGTGGTCAGTTCGGGTGCAATATTATTGTGGGTAATTATACCAAGCAATTCTACTGACTTCTATCATGATTGGTTTCCAAGGACACAGAACATACCAGAATATGTAATCAATTTGGGCATAAAAAAGTTTCCTAGTAACAGCAGAAACATCATGTGAGAAAGCTTCCTTATAACATTAGGAACAGAACAAAATGGCACTCTAAACAGGTGATAGTTGCCTAGGCCTTAACATTTTACCTAGGCCTTAATATTTTACCTAGACCTTAACATTATACTCCAACTTCTTGGCTCCTCCCAACCATTACATTGCAGAGAGCTGGGTTATAAATCTATAATCCCAGAGGCTATTTGCATATGATTGATACCTGACTGGCCATGGGTCAATTTTAAGTCCTGTGGAATAACAATCAGGAAGTGCAGGACAGAACCTGTCATCTAAACCATTTACTGTCTGGCTTGAGCTTGTTTTACTCCTGTACCTGGAGTGCCCTGGTGCACAGGAATCCCTACATATCTAAAGGAAACCTGGTAAAATCAAGGGACCTCAATCCAGGGAAGCAATGGTCCTGCCACACATTGTCAAGAGACAATGGCATCACAGGAAACCTAACTGAACATTTGAGACAAAACTAAGAAGGCACCCAAGAAAACCATGCAGCTGCACCAGGAGTCCACTGTGGACAGGACTGCACAGAACACTGAAGTCCAAGCTTCTCTGGAGCATGCTGACTTGAACTTCAGTCTTTGAGGTAAATACCAAGGACTGGTACAGCTGGAACCATGAAAGGGTTTTGATTGTTCTTGTTGCTGTTGTTGTTTAGGTTTTTGTTTTTTGTTTTTTTTTTTTTGGATCATTCATATGTTCCTAAATAAAGGCCAGAATAGTTTACTTTCACACCAAAAGTAAAAAAAGAGTTCCCTCTTGTCCATCCCCACTCCGCACAGACTCCCAAGTTCACCAGAGTGGACTGAGCTTTAAAACGGAAGCTGCTGCCAAAGGTGGAGTTTAAACAGTGACAGCATCAAATTCCATAGAGCCCCTGTTTCCCACTGGGGAGCCTGGCCAGCCCTAGAAACTGGTCTTCACTCTCCTGAGAAATGATCCAGCAGCAGGTGAGTGAGTTTTAGCTCCCATAAGCTTTTGCGGACACCTTTAAACTCTTCATTGTGTCGTTCCCTACCTATTGTAACCATTCTTGAGCTTAGGATGGACTTTTGAAGAAACATTATGGGTTCTCATCTACAAGTGCTGCTTACCCTGCCTCCCAAAATACGTTTTGTGGTTTTGTGTTAGAGCATTGGCCATCTCCTTCTTTTCATTATCTCCTTTCAGCATCAGTTCTTCCTTTCAGTTCATCGAGTTTCAGGGTTTTGTGTTGCTTTTAACCTTATTAAGTCCCATTAAATATTTTCATTCCTTTCGATGGTTGTATTTCATAGAATTGTTTTATATCAGATACACTTCATTCGGGACAGACCTATTGTGGGTAGGGCCAGTGCCTATTGTGGGTTGGCACTACAACCCTGAGCTCCACCAGAAAGCTGACAGAGCAGGCCAAGGGGAGGAGCAGGTCTGTAATCAGAGGCATTCCAGGGCCCTCACATCAGCTACTGCCTCCAGGTTCCTGCCCTGGTGGGGTAGCTGCCAGGCCTTCCTTCAGGGAGGACAGTAGTGGGGAACTGAGAGTCAAACCACCCCTTTCCTCCCAGAGGAAAGGCCATGGCTTGTCATCACAAGTGGAACCCACAGTAACTCTCTTGCTTCTTCCTGCTGTTTCCTCCCATACTAGAAAAGTAGCTGAAACATATATGCATTCCAGTGAAAGAGCATATTTCACAGAATGTGCAGGCAGGGTGGCTCTCTCCTGCCTGAGGGTGGCTGAGGTGGAGTGTCTGGTCTCTACTTGCAAGTCACTCTCCCCCCTGCCTCTGCAGGGAGAGTGCTGGGATGGCAGGAAAGCACCATCGAGGCCCACCTGTTTCCCTGTGGTAAATGCTGTTTCTAAGCACAAAATAAAAGACGCCTTGGCTACAGAAGAATGCAGTTCTCAGTGCGTTTTTATTTGAAGGTTGAAGCGGATGAGTTAGCAGGCATGCTCGCGGGGAGCAGGAGCCCAAGGGAGCCTGCTGTCCTTTAAGGCTCCCTGGTGCCAGAGAAAGCAGGGCAGCAGCCAGGCGGGAAGGAGATGGCAGGGCAATGGATCCATTCCAGGAGGGCAGCGGGAACGGGGCACCTTGTCCACCACCAGGGGGAGGCAGGCTGACCACACTGGCCTGCTTGCCCAGGGTCAGAGGTCTGGGCTTCCTGTTGTGGGGAGCCCTGCTTGGGACCCAGGATGCAGGGAGGCTGCTGCAGCACAGGCTGGGCAGGTGTGGGCGGGGCTGCCTCCTCTCCCACCGGAGCCTGTGGCTTCTGGCTTCCGGGACAGAAGGTAGGCGCCCAGCTGCCAGGCTCACCCTGCCCTCTGCTAGAATCCCTTTGCCAGGGCGAGCCCACAGAGCCCTGAGCCATCCCGGGAAGTGCTTCCTTCCTGGGAATGCCCTGATCACCTGAGGAGGACTGTCCCAGGGGCAGTAGGCAGGGCATTGACCAGGGCTGCAGTTTGCCCCAGGTCACAGGCACACAAGGCTGGGGCTCTGCAGAGGCTCTTCTCTCCCATATCCCAAGGCTCCTGCACCCTCACGCACAAGATATTTGGCTCCGTGGCACAAGGCCAAGTGCCAACGGGAGCATTCATGGAGTAGTTGGGGCGGGGTGCTGTCTCAGTTTCTCTCAAGGTTTCTGGATAGCAGTTTTTTCATTCTTAAAATGGTAATTGCTCAGCAGTAAAAAACTGGTTAAATTGAAACAGGTAATATCTTATTTTAAAGTTTCTAGGTATCTTTTTTTCTTTTTTTTCTTTTTGTTTCTTTTTTTTTCTTTTTTTTTTTTTTTTTTTTTTCAAAGCTGGGGACAGAATTGCGTCAAGCAATAAGAAATCTGGGTTTTTATTCTTACAACAGGTAATATCGCATTTTAGACAGAATCTTGGTATCTCCGTATTGGTTTTTATTCTTCAAAGGTAAATTGCTCAGCAGTTTGGGTACAATGAAGCAGGGCCGACCCGCGGCCAGTCTGCTGCTTGAAATATGGTATCCAGAGGTTGTCCGTGTCTGTTTTTCAGTCTTAGGTAGTTGAGTTCAACAGAGCTTGCTTTCCAGTTTGAACACAGCCAGGCAGAGCCTGCCTCACCAACTGGGCTCTCCCTTTTTATAGCCACCTGGCCAGGGGCGGAGCTCTGACCTCCCTGGCTGCAACAGGGCTCAGGAAGACCAAGGAGGCAGATAGTTAACTTTCTGAAGAAAAGTTCCTATTTAAAAAACCGTTTAGATGAAACCAACCGTTGTTCTGGAAACTGGTTTGAGCAAAACGGGTCTGGGGAGAGGAGGGAACCTAAACAAAACGAAAGAAAAACCAGACGCCCGACTATGCTACCAAGACAGAATAGGGCCAATCACCCCTCCTGAAAAAAAAAACCCCCGTTCCCACAGAAACAAGGGCCAAAACCGAGCAGGGTCTGCCTCCAGGCAAAGGGGGCAGAAATTAAACCTCACTTCAGGAAACTCACCTATATTCCCAAACCCTGATCTGGCTGCTGGAAACAGGGCAGCTCCACTATTTTAATAAGACGCTGAGCTTTAAAACGCAAGTTTCTGCAAAGGTGGAGTTTAAACAGTGACAGCATCAAATTCCATAGAGCCCCTGTTTCCCACTGGGGAGCCTGGCCAGCCTAGAAACTGGTCTTCCTTCCTCTGGCAAATCATCCAGCAACAACAGGTGAGTGAGTTTTAACTCTGATAGCTTTTGCGGACACCTTTAAACTCTTCATTGTGTCGTTCCTACCTATTGTAACCATTCTTGACCTTAGGATGGACTTTCCAAGAAACATTATGGGTTCTCATCTACAAGTGCTGCTTACCTGGGTCCCCAAAATACGTTTTGTGGTTTTAACATTGGCCATCTCCTTTTTTCATTATCTCCTTTCAGCATCAGTTCTTTCCTTTCAGTTCATTTGAGTTTCACTAGGGTTTTGTGGTACTTTTAACCCTTATTAATTAAATTTCATTAAATATTTTCATTCCTTTCGATGGTTTTATTTCATAGAATTGTTTTATATCAGATACACTTCATTCAGGACAGACCCTATTGTGGTAGGGCCAGTGCCTGTTGTGGGTTGGCTTTTCTGCAACCCCTGAGCTCCACCAGAAAGCTGACAGAGCAGGCCAAGGGGAGGCAGGTCTGTAATCAGAGGCACCCAGGGCCCTCATATCGCTACTGCCTCCAGGTTCCTGCCCTGGTGGGGTAGCTGCCAGCCTTCCTTCAGGGAGGACAGTGGTGGGGAACTGAAGTCAAATCCCACCTTTCCTCTCCAGAGGAAGGCCATAGCCTGCTTGTCATCCTAGAACCCACAATGAATCTCTTGCTTGGTGTTTGCCTCCCATACTAGAAAAAAGTAGCTGAAACACATGTGCATTCCAGTGAAAGAGCATTTCACAGAAGTGCAGGCAGGTGGCTCTCTCCTGCCTGAGGGTGGCTGAGGTGGAGTGTCTGGTCTCTACTTGCAAGTCACTCTCCCCCTGCCTCTGCAGGGAGAGTGCTGGGATGACAGGAAAGCACCATTGCGGCCCACCTGTTTCCCTGTGGCAAATGCTGTTTCAAAGCACAAAATAAAAGATGCCTTGGCTACAAAAGAATGCAGTTCTCAGTGCGTTTTTATTTGAAGGTTGAAGCAGATGAGTTAGCAGGCATGCTTGCGGGGAGCTGGAGCCCAAGGGAGCCTGCTGTCCTTTAAGGCTCCCTGGTGCCAGAGAAAGCAGGGCAGCAGCCAGGCGGGAAGGAGATGGCAGGGCACTGGATCCATTCCAGGAGGGCAGCGGGAACGGGGCACCTTGTCCACCACCAGGGGGAGGCAGGCTGACCACACTGGCCTGCTTGCCCAGGGTCAGAGGTCTGGGCTTCCTGTTGTGGGGAGCCCTGCTTGGGACCCAGGATGCAGGGGGGCTGCTGCAGCACAGGCTGGGCAGGTGTCGGCGGGGCTGCCTCCTCTCCCACCCGAGCCTCTGGCTTCTGGCTTCCAGGACAGAAGGTAGGGGCCCAGCTGCCAGGCTCCCCCTGCCCTCTGCTAGAATCCCTTTGCCAGGGCGAGCCCACAGAGCCCCGAGCCAGCCCGGGAAGTGCTTCCTCCCTGGCAATGCCCTGACCACCTGAGAACTGTCCCAGGGGCAGTAGGCAGGGCATTGACCAGGGCTGCAGATAGCCCCAGGTCACAGGCACACAAGGCTGGGGCTCTGCAGATGCTCTTCTCTCCCATATCCCAAGGCTCCTGCACCCTCACGAACCAGATATTTGGCTCCGTGGTACAAGGCAGAGTGCCAACCGGAGCATTTATGGAGTAGTTGGGGCTTGCTTCCTCCATTTCTGTCAAGGTTTCTGGATAGCAGTATTTCATTCTTAAAAAGTTAATTGCTCAGCAGTAAAACTGGGTAAATTGAAACAGGTAATATCTTATTTTAAAGTTTCTAGTTATCAGTTTTTTTATTCTTTTTTTTTCTCTTTTTTTTCGTTTTTTTTTTTTTCCCGGAGCTGGGGACCGAACCCAGGGCCTTGCGCTTGCTAGGCAAGTGCTCTACAGCTGAGCTAAATCCCCAACCCCGGTTTTTTATTCTTACAAAGGTAAATTGCTCAGCAGTTTGGTAAATTGAGACAGGTAATATCTTGGTGTAAAGTTTCTCCGTATTGGTTTTTTATTCTTACAAAGGTAAATTGCTCAGCAGTTTGGATACAATCAAGCAGAGCCGACCTGAGGCCACTCTGCTGCTGTAATTGGGTATTGAGAGGTTGTTCATATCTCTTCTTCAGTCTTAGGTAGTTCAGGTCAACAGAGCTTGCTTTCCAATTTGAATACAGTGAAGAAGAGCCTACCTCACCAACTTTGCTCTCCCCTTTATAGCCACCTAGCCAGGGGAGGAGCTTTGACCACACTGGCTGCGCCTGGGCTCCAAGAGACCAAGGAGGTAGTGGAGGAGGCAGATAGTTAATTTTCTGTAGAAAACTTTCATTTCAAACACGGTTTAAATGAAAGCGCTGTGGAAACCGGTTTAAATGGAACCGTTCTGGATACCGGTTTAAATTAAACCGTTCTGGAAATCGTTATAAATTAAACCGTTCCGGAAATCGGTAAAATTAAACCTTTCCTGAAATCGGTGTGAATTAAACCGTTCTGGAAATCGGTAAAATTAAACCGATCTAGAAATCGGTATAAATTAAACCGTTTTGGAAACTGGTATAAATTAAACCGATCTGAAAAATGGAAACCAGCTCCACTATTTTAATAAGACGCTGAGCTTTAAAACGCAAGATTCTGCCAAGATGGAGTTTAGACAGTGACAGCATCAAATTCGGTAAAGACCTAGTTTCCCACTGGGGAGCCTGGCCAGCACTAGAAACTGATCTTTATTCCTCTGGCAAATCATCCAGCAGCAGCAGGTCGGTGAGTTTTAACTCTGAGAAGCTTTTGCAGACACATTTAAACGTTTCATTGCGTCCTTACCTATTGCAACCATTCTTGACCTTAGCATCGACTTTCAGAAGAACATTCTGGGCTTTCATTACAAGTTCTGTTTACCCTGGGTCCCCAAGTATGTTTTGTGACTATAACAATGGCCATCTCCTTTTTTGACCGATTTTCATTGTCTCCTTTCAGCCTCAGTTCTTTGTTTCAATTCATTGAGTTTCACTATTTTGTGCTACTTTTAACTTTATTAATTAAATTTCATTAAATATCTTCATTCCTTTTAATCATTTATTTCATAGAATTGTTTTATATCAGAAGAACAACTTTCATTTTTAAAACCGGTTTAAATGCGTCCCTTGTGCAAACCGATTTAAATGAAAGCGCTGTGGAAACCGGTTTAAATGGAACCTTCCGGAAAACGGTTTAAATGAAACCCTTCAGGCAACAGGTTTAAATTAAACCGTTCTGGAAAACCAAATCGGTTTAAATTAAACCGTTCTGAAAAACCTTCTGGAAGCGTTTTTTAAATTAAAGCAGGTTTGTTAAAGCGTTCTGGTTTGAAACAGGTTTAAATTAAAAACCTTCTGCGTAGTGGGCGCAGGTTTAAGTTAAAGCGTTCTGGAAACCGGTTTTGAATTACAAACCGCGTTCTGGAAACCGGTTTTAAGGTAAATCTCTCAGTGGAAACCGGTATAAGTTAAAACCTTTCTGGGTCCCCGCTTAAATTAACCTGAAAAAAACGTTCCGAAACCAGACTCTGCTACAGGATAGAATAGGGGAACCACATCCGCCAGAAAAATGAACAGAAAGCCAACCTGCTGAAAGGATCCAGAGGGACCTGGGTCCCACACTGAGAGCAGGGTCTGCTTCAGAAACAGAGGGGGGGGCAAAATCTGCAAACCTCACTTAAGGAGGCAGCCTAGCTGCTCACCTGGCCATTCCCAGTTCACCTGAGGGGCTGGCTGCTCAGACCCCAGCAGGGCAGTTACTCCACTATTTTAAGAAGATGCTGAGCTTTAAAAGGGAAGCTGCTGCAAAGCTGGAGTTCAAACAGTGACAGCATCAAATTCCACAGAGCCCCACTTTCCCACCGGGGAGCCTGGCCAGCCCCAGAAACTGGTCTTCACTCTCCTGTAAGTGATCCAGCAGCAGGTTAAGTGAGTTTTAGCTTCCATAAGCTTTTGCGGACACCTTTAAACTCTTCATTGCGTCCTTACCTATTGCAACAACTTTTGACCTTAGGATCGACTTTTAGAAGAACATTATGGGCTTTCATTACAAGTACTGTTTACCCTGCGTCCCAAAATATGTTTTGTGACTATAAGGTTGGCCATCTCCTTTTTTGACCGATTTTCATTATCTCCTTTCAGCATCAATTCTTTGTTCCAATCCCTTGAGTTTCATTATTTTATGCTACTGTTAACTTTATTAATTAAATGTCATTAAATATTTTCATTCCTTTTAATCACTGTATTTCATACAATTGTTTTATATCAGATCCATTTCATCTACTTTCTTTCATTAAAGTCATTCGCCTGCGTTCAGGCCGCAGCTTCATTTCCTTTCATGTCATAAAACCATTTCATTTATCTTTAATTTGATTTAATATCGTCATTTTGTGTCGCCCTCTTTCTTCCTTGTTGCATCTCCTCCTTTTCTCTCATTTGGGTCCAGTAGATTCCATTGCACTGAGTTATGTTTGCTTCCGTCCCTCCAAGGCTTCATCACAGAGATTTCCTAATACTTTGTCCACACCGTTTCACTTTATGTTGCTACTTCGTGTTTTCATTACGATATTTCACTTCCTCTGAAGCTCCTCATCCCATGCTTTCATCTCTTCAAGCATTTATCATGTCCTGTCCTCTCAGTTCATTTTCCTAAATCGTACTTCATATTGTCCCCTCCTTTTATTTTGTCTTTCCTTTCACTTAATCACAGTACATCGTGTTAGAGTACAGGATTATATTTCATTGGGATTCCTTTCCCTATTTTAATTCCTTGACCTGACCGATTCTCATTTCACCAACTTGTTTTAACTTCATCTCATTCCTTTAATTCATTTCATGGAAGTATTTCATCACTTGAAAATTAATTGTGTCTATCAAATTTTACTCCATTATTTCCATTTAATTTTTTTTTTTCTTTTTCATTTCATTTCATTTTCATTCACAATAGTTACTTTTTAAAAGTTTTTTCTTCATTTCCCATTTGTCTTCTTAATTATTTTTTCTTCTTTCACTTTTGTTTAGTTGGTGTTTTTTTATGTATTTTGATGTTACTCATTTATTGTTCTAATTTCATTCATGCTGTTTTTTATAGATGTATTTTTAAATTTTTTTTTGCTTTAATTTTTTAACTCGTTTCATAACATTGTCCTGTTATTTAGTTTTTATTCTATTTGAGCAAAAATTAATAATTTGTAGCCTTTTCTCATCTCAGAACATTGAATTGCACATATTCAATTTTATTCCTACTTCCTATTGTATTTCATATCTGCATTCTATTTCATTTCCTTATTATGATTTAGTCTGTTACTTTCGTTGCTGTAACTCTCTAAGTTTCACTTCAGTGTCTCTTTTCCTTCTGTTCCGGTACAAAATTACTACTTGATTTTTTTTTACTTCAGTGCTCTAGATCATTGGATCAGCATTTTTTTTGAGCTCCTTTTCATTATTTCCTTTCATCATTTTACTTGTTCCCTGCATTTTAAACTTAATTTCATTAATTTTATTCAGTCCATTAATTAGTGTGTAAAAGAAAATACTAATAAACATGTATAAAATACACAGATGTATAATAAGCACATAAATATAAACAATCTATATATATAATTACATTAATTAAATGCCATTGCAGTACCTAAATTTCCTTTCATTATCTACAGAATAGGTTTATTTTAAATCCTATTATTTAAGTGTCTAACTTGATCTTCACATTGCCCAGCTTTTTTAAGTCATATAACTGTATCATTTCATTATCACGTTACCTATCAGTGTTCTCCATTAGAGTGTGGGTCATCATTCACTTTGTCCCATTGCATGTTCATGTTTATTATGAGGCAATCTATGGTATGTACTGGTTTCACACTGTTGCATTATCCTGAGTGACTTCATTTGCCCCTCATTAAATCACATGACCAACCTTTTGCTATTGAACTTCATTTTGAAAATCTCATTACGTGTATTTGATTTCAAGACTTTGCAAGTCATTCCACTCCATTTCAAGCCATTTCATTAGTTCACTTCCCTGTCAAAACATGTCCTAATCGTTGAAGAATCGTTCAGGATTTTTGTTTCTGTGTTTTGGGGTTTGTTTCAGTTTTGTCTTGTTTTGTTTTGTCTTGTATATTTTGGAGACAGGGATTCTCTGTGAATCCTTGACTGTCCTGCAATGTCCTTTGTGGACCAGGTTGACTCAGGTCAGATCTGCCTGCCTCTGCTTCCCCCAGTGCTGGGACTAACAGTGTGAGCAACCATGCCCAACCCCATGGGATTTTGTGTCATTATTTCCTCTTATCATCTAGGCAGTATTTCAGTTTATTACATTTAATGATAATTAAATTGTATGTGTACAACTAACTAAGTTTACTCTATTTTCATCATTCACAGTCATTGTCTTACATCATTTTATTGCCTTCTGTTGGTTTCCTCTGATTCCATTTCAACCCATTTTGTGATATCGATTGATCCACCACAGATGCTTTTCTGTTTCAGAATTTCCTTCCTTCTTCTCATAATATATTTCCAGCCATTATGTGGCTACAGAATCAATTTGTTCAGCTGCTTTACATTGTTTTGATTCATTTTGTTTTTTCAGTGTTTTACACCGTTCCCTCACACTGCCTTTCATTCTTTAACTTAGGCATCTCATTGTTCTTCTTTTATTTTGCTATGCTACCACTTTACTTTCTGTGATTCCATTAACAAGTATAACTTCAACTTATATCCTTTATTAAATCATGGCAACACCCTTTTTGAAATGACTATTCCCATCCTATCGGGCACATTTCAGCATATTACTCCTTTTCATACACTCACTTTATTTAGATTCATTATTTCTTTCATTGTATTTATTAAATATCATTGTGTCTTCTACTATGGCATGATTAGAAAAGAAATAACAACCAAAAAGTAGTGATATGACATGAAAAAAATCAAGTAAATTCCTGAAAAAATCACATATACATTTTAAAATAGAACCAAATTACTGCAGGGAAAGATAGGAATAATTAAAAGCAAAATGTAAAAATAAATATTTATGATACTGTAACTTAAATTATATATGTAGATGACAACTAAATGAATAACAGAATACTATAAATGTCAGGTGAACTGAAACAATAAAATGCCCAGGTGAAATAAAAAAATGGAAACATAAAATAAAAGAGTTGAAGGATGAAATGAAGACAGATATTGGAATGAAAGGAGGTGAAACTGAACTAGAATGATCTGAGAAAGGGGGACCGGCCTCTGAGATCATGCCTCACAGGACCAGGCTGCAGGCAGCAAGCCTGTTGGCCTATTCTTAAGTAGTGACTCTAGGGGCTGGGGGACAAACCTATTGTGGGTAGTGCCAGGCCTGGGTTGGTGATCCTGAGCTGCACCAGAAAGCAGGCCTAACAGGCCAGAAGGAGCAGCAGGTCTGTAAGAAGTAGCCCTCCAGGGCCTTTGCATCAGCGGCTGCCTCCAGGTTGCTGCCCTGGTGGGGTAGCTGCCATGCCTTCCTTCAGTGAGGACAGTGGTGGGGAACTGACAGTCAAATCACCCCTTTCCTCTCAGAGTTGCTTATGGCCATGGCCTGCTTAGGCCATTCCCTACAACAGGAACCATGAATAGCACACTTGCTTGGTCCTGCTGTTTCTTCCCATACTAGAAAAGTAACCGAAACCCATGTGCACTTGACTGAAAGATCATATTCACAGACAGTGCAGGCAGGGTGGCTCTCTCCTGCCTGAGGGTGGCTGAGGTGGAGTGTCTGGTCTCTACTTGCAAGTCACTCTCCCCCTGCCTCTGCAGAGAGAGTGCTGGGATGACAGGAAAGCACCATTGCGGCCCACCTGTTTCCCTGTGGCAAATGCTGTTTCAAAGCACAAAATAAGAGACACTTTGGCTACAGAAGAGTGCAGTTCTCAGTGCCTTTTTATTTGAAAGTTGAAGCGGATGAGCTAGCAGGCATGCTTGCGGGGAGCAGGAGCCCAAGGGAGCCTGCTGTCCTTTAAGGCTCCCTGGTGCCAGAGAAAGCAGGGCAGCAGCCAGGCGGGAAGGAGATGGCAGGGCACTGGATCCATTCCAGGAGGGCAGCGGGAACGGGGCACCTTGTCCACCACCAGGGGGAGGCAGGCTGACCACACTGGCCTGCTTGCCCAGGGTCAGAGGTCTGGGCTTCCTGTTGGGGGGAGCCCTGCTTGGGACCCAGGATGCAGGGGGGCTGCTGCAGCACAGGTTGGGCAGGTGTCGGCGGGGCTGCCTCCTCTCCCGCCCGAGCCTCTGGCTTCTGGCTTCCAGGACAGAAGGTAGGCGCCCAGCTGCCAGGCTCCCCCTGCCCTCTGCTAGAATCCCTTTGCCAGGGCGAGCCCACAGAGCCCCGAGCCACCCGGGGAAGTGCTTCCTCCCTGGTATTGCCCTGATCACCAGAGAACTGTCCCAGGGGCAGTAGGCAGGGCATTGACCAGGGCTGCAGATAGCCCCAGGTCACAGGCACACAAGGCTGGGGCCCTGCAGAGGCTCTTCTCTCCCAGGCCTCCCAAGCCTCCTGCACCCTCGTGCACCAGATATTTGGCTCCGTGGCACAAGGCCGAGTGCCAATAGGAGCATTTATGCGGTAATTAGGGCGGCATGCTGTCTCCATTTCTCTCAAGGTTTCTGGACAGCAGTTTTTCATTCTTAAAAAGGTAAATTGCCCAGCAGTTTGGGTAAATTGATACAGGTAATATCTTATTGTAGAGTTCGTAGATATCGTTTTTTTTATTATTCTTTCCTCCGCCCCCCGCCTCCGTTTTTATTCTTTCAAAGGTAAATTGCCCAGCAGTTTGGGTAAATTGATACAGGTAATATCTTATTGTAGAGTTCGTAGATATCGTTTTTCATTCTTTCAAACTGCGAATTGTCCAGCAGTTTGGGTTATTTGAGACAGGTAATATCTTATTGTAGAGTTCGTAGATATCGTTTTTTTATTCTTTCAAATGCAAATTGCCCAGCAGTTTGGGTACAATCAAGCAGAGCCGACCCAGCGGCTAGTCTGCTGCTGTAATTTGGTATTGAGAGGTCGTCGGTTTCTCTTCTTCAGTCTTATGTAGTAGTTCAGGTCAACAGAGCTTGCTTTCCAATTTGAATACAGTGAGGAGGCAGAGCCTGCCTCACCAACTGGGCTCTCCCTTTTTATAGCCACCTAGCCAGGGGCGGAGCTTTGACCACACTGGCTGCCCCTGGGCTGCCAAAGACCAAGGAGGAAATGGAGGAGGCAGATAGTTAATTTTCTGAAGAACAACTTTCATTTTAAAAACGTTTTAAGTGCATCCGTTGTGCAAACCGATTTAAATGAAAGCGCTGTGGAAACCGGTTTAAATGGAACCCTTCTGGCAACAGGTTTAAATTAAACCGTTCTGGAAATCGGTTTAAGTTAAACCGTTCTGGAAGCCGGTTTAAATTAAAGCGTTCTGGAAACCGGTATAAGTTAAACCCTTCTGGAAATCGTTTTAAATTAAAGCGTTCTGGAAACAGGTTTAAATTAAAGCGTTGTGGAAGCAGGTTTAAGTTAAATCGCTCTGGAACCGGGTTTAAGTTAAGTCGCTCTTGAAACCGGCATAAGTTAAACCTTTCTGGAACCCCGTTTAAATAAATCGTTCTGAAAAAACGGAAACCAGACTCTGCTACAGGATAGAATAGGGTGACCATCCCACACATCCGCCAGAAAAATGAACAGAAAGCCAAACCTGCTGAAAGGATCCAGAGAGGCGACCTGGGTCCACACTGAGAGCAGGGTCTGCCTCAGAGCAGAGAGGGGGGCAGAAATCTACAAACCTCACTTCAGGAGGCATCCTAGCTGCTCACCTGGCCATTCCCAGTTCACCTGAGGGGCTGGCTGCTCAGACCCCAGCAGGGCAGTTACTCCACTATTTTAAGAAGATGCTGAGCTTTAAAAGGGAAGCTGCTGCAAAGGTGGAGGGAGTTCAAACAGGGACAGCATCAAATTCCACAGAGCCCCACTTTCCCACTGGGGAGCCTGGCCAGCCCCAGAAACTGGTCTTCACTCTCCTGTAAGTGATCCAGCAGCAGGTTAAGTGAGTTTTAGCTTCCATAAGCTTTTGTGGACACCTTTAAACTCTTCATTGCGTCCTTACCTATTGCAACAACTTTTGACCTTAGGATCGACTTTTAGAAGAACATTATGGGCTTTCATTACAAGTACTGTTTACCCTGCGTCCCAAAATATGTTTTGTGACTATAAGGTTGGCCATCTCCTTTTTTGACCGATTTTCATTATCTCCTTTCAGCATCAGTTCTTTGTTCCAATTCATTGAGTTTCATTATTTTATGCTACTGTTAACTTTATTAATTAAATGTCATTAAATATTTTCATTCCTTTTAATCACTGTATTTCATACAATTGTTTTATATCAGATCCATTTCATCTACTTTCTTTCAGTAAAGTCATTCGCCTGCGTTCAGGCCGCAGCTTCATTTCCTTTCATGTCATAAAATCATTTCATTTATCTTTAATTTGATTTAATATCGTCATTTTGTGTCGCCCTCTTTCTTCCTTGATGTATCTCCTCCTTTTCTCTCATTTGGGTCCAGTAGATTCCATTGCACTGAGTTATGTTTGCTTCCGTCCCTCCAAGGCTTCATCACAGATTTCCTAATACTTTGTCCACACCGTTTCACTTTATGTTGCTACTTCGTGTTTTCATTACGATATTTCATTACCTCCGAAGCCCCTCATCCCATCCTTTCATCTCTTCAAGCATTTATCATGTCCTGTCCTCTCAGTTCATTTTCCTAAATCGTACTTCATACTGTCCCCTCCTTTTATTTTGTCTTTCCTTTCACTTAATCACAGTACATCGTGTTAGAGTACAGGATTATATTTCATTGGGATTCCTTTCCCTATTTTAATTCCTTGACCTGACCGATTCTCATTTCACCAACTTGTTTTAACTTCATCTCATTCCTTTAATTCATTTCATGGAAGGATTTCATCACTCGAAAATTAATTGTGTCAATCAAATTTTACTTCATATTTCCATTTAATTTAATACCATCTTTTTCATTTCATTTTATTTTCATTCACAATAGTTACTTTTTAAAAGTTTTTTCTTCATTTCCCATTTGTCTTCTTAATTATTTTTTCTTCTTTCACTTTTGTTTAGTTGGTGTTTTTATGTATTTTGATGTTACTCATTTATTGTTCTAATTTCATTCATGCTGTTTTTATAGATGTATTTCTTAAATTTTTTGCTTTCATTTTTTAACTCGTTTCATAACATTGTCCTGTGATTTAGTTTTTATTCTATTTGAGCAAAAATTAATAATTTGTAGCCTTTTCTCATCTCAGAACATTGAATTGCACATATTCAATTTTATTCCTACTTCCTATTGTATTTCATATCTGCATTCTATTTCATTTCCTTATTATGATTTAGTCTGTTACTTTCATTGCTGTAACTCTCTAAGTTTCACTTCAGTGTCTCTTTTCTTTCTGTTCCGGTACAAAATTACTGCTTGATTTTTTTTACTTCAGTGCTCTAGATCATTGGATCAGCATTTATATTTGAGCTCCTTTTCACTATTTCCTTTCATCATTTTACTTGTTCCCTGCATTTTAAACTTAATTTCATTAATTTTACTCAGTCCATTGACTAGTGTGTAAAAGAAAATACTAATAAACATGTATAAAATACACAGATGTAATAATAAGCACATAAATATAAACAACATATATATATAATTACATTAATTAAATGCCATTGCAGTACCTAAATTTCCTTTCATTATCTACAGAATAGGTTTATTTTAAATCCTATTATTTAAGTGTCTAACTTGATCTTCACATAGCCCAGCTTTTTTACGTCATATCACTGTATCATTTCATTATCACGTTACCTATCATTATTCTCCATTAGAGTGTGGGTCATCATTCACTTTGTCCCATTCCATGTTCATGTTTATTATGAGGCAATCTATGCTTTGTACTGGTTTCACACTGTTGCATTATCCTGAGTGACTTCATTTGCCCCTCATTAAATCACATGACCAACCTTTTGCTATTGAACTTCATTTTGAAAATCTCATTACGTGTATTTGATTTCAAGACTTTGCAAGTCATTCCACTCCATTTCAAGCCATTTCATTAGTTCACTTCCCTGTCAAAACATGTCCTAATCGTTGAAGAATCGTTCAGGATTTTTGTTTCTGTGTTTTGGGGTTTGTTTCAGTTTTGTCTTGTTTTGTTTTGTCTTGTATATTTTGGAGACAGGGATTCTCTGTGAATCCTTGACTGTCCTGCAATGTCCTTTGTGGACCAGGTTGACTCAGGTCAGATCTGCCTGCCTCTGCTTCCCCCAGTGCTGGGACTAACAGTGTGAGCAACCATGCCCAACCCCATGGGATTTTGTGTCATTATTTCCTCTTATCATCTAGGCAGTATTTCAGTTTATTACATTTAGTGATAATTAAATTGTATGTGTACAACTAACTAAGTTTACTCTATTTTCATCATTTGCAGTCATTGCCTTCACCATTTTATTGTATTCTGCTGGTTTCCTGTGATTCCATTTCGACCCATTTTGTGATATCGATTGATGCACCCCAGATGCTTTTCTGTTTCAGAATTTCCTTCCTTCTTCTCATAATATATTTCCTGCCATTATGTGGCTACAGAATCAATTTGTTCAGCTGCTTTACATTGTTTTGATTCATTTTGTTTTTTCAGTGTTTTACACCGTTCCCTCACACTGCCTTTCATTCTTTCTCTTAGGCATCTCATTGTTCTTCCTTTTATTTTGTTATGCTACCACTTTGCTTTCTGTGATTTCATTAACAAGCATAGCTTCAACTTATATCATTTATTAAATCATGGCAACACCCTTTTTTGAAATGACTATTCCCATCCTATCGGGCACATTTCAGCATATCACTCCTTTTCATACACTCACTTTATTTAGATTCATTATTTCTTTCATCGTATTTATTAAATATCATTGTGTCTTCTTCTATGGCATGATTAGAAAAGAAATAACAACCAAAAAGAAGTGATATGACATGAAAAAAAATCAAGTAAATTCTTGAAAAAATCACATATACATTTTAAAATAGAACCAAATTACTGCAAGGAAAGATAGGAATAATTAAAAGCAAAATGTAAAAATAAATATTTATGATACTGTAACTTAAATTTTATATGTAGATGACAACTAAATGAATAACAGAATACTATAAATGTCAGGTGAACTGAAACAATAAAATGCCCAGGTGAAATAAAAGAATGGAAACATAAAATAAAAGAGTTAAACGATGAAATGAAGACAGATATTGGAATGAAAGGAGGTGAAACTGAACTAGAATGATCTGAGAAAGGGGGACGGGCCTCTGAGATCATGCCTCACAGGACCAGGCTGCAGGCAGCAAGCCTGTTGGCCTATTCTTAAGTAGTGACTCTAGGGGCTGGGGGACAAACCTATTGTGGGTAGAGCCAGGCCTGGGTTGGTGATCCTGAGCTGCACCAGAAAGCAGGCCTAGCAGGCCAGAAGGAGCAGCAGGTCTGTAAGAAGTAGCCCTCCAGGGCCTTTGCATCAGCGGCTGCCTCCAGGTTGCTGCCCTGGTGGGGTAGCTGCCATGCCTTCCTTCAGTGAGGACAGTGGTGGGGAACTGACAGTCAAATCACCCCTTTCCTCCCAGAGTTGCTTATGGCCATGGCCTGCTTAGGCCATTCCCTACAACAGGAACCATGAATAGCACACTTGCTTGGTCCTGCTGTTTCTTCCCATACTAGAAAAGTAACCGAAACCCATGTGCACTTGACTGAAAGATCATATTCACAGACAGTGCAGGCAGGGTGGCTCTCTCCTGCCTGACAGTGGCTGAGGTGGAGTGGCTGGTCTCTACTTGCAAGTCACTCTCCCCCCTGCCTCTGCAGGGAGAGTGCTGGGCTGGCAGGAAAGCACCATCGCGGCCCACCTGTTTCCCTGTGGTAAATGCTGTTTCTAAGCACAAAATAAAAGATGCCTTGGCTACAGAAGAATGCAGTTCTCAGTGCGTTTTTATTTGAAGGTTGAAGCGGATGAGCTAGCAGGCATGCTTGCGGGGAGCAGGAGCCCAAGGGAGCCTGCTGTCCTTTAAGGCTCCCTGGTGCCAGAGAAAGCAGGGCAGCAGCCTAGCGGGAAGGAGGTGGCAGGGAACTGGATCCATTCCAGGAGGGCAGCGGGAACGGGGCACCTTGTCCACCACCAGGGGGAGGCAGGCTGACCACACTGGCCTGCTTGCCCAGGGTCAGAGGTCTGGGCTTCCTGTTGGGGGGAGCCCTGCTTGGGACCCAGGATGCAGGGGGGCTGCTGCAGCACAGGGTGGGCAGGTGTCGGCGGGGCTGCCTCCTCCCTGCCTGAGCCTCTGGCTTCTGGCTTCCAGGACAGAAGGTAGGCGCCCAGCCCAGGCTCCCTGCCCTCTGCTAGAATCCCTTTGCCAGGGCGAGCCCACAGAGCCCCGAGCCACCCGGGGAAGTGCTTCCTCCCTGGTATTGCCCTGATCACCAGAGAACTGTCCCAGGGGCAGTAGGCCATTGACCAGGGCTGCAGATAGCCCCAGGTCACAGGCACACAAGGCTGGGGCCCTGCAGAGGCTCTTCTCTCCCAGGCCTCCCAAGCCTCCTGCACCCTCGTGCACCAGATATTTGGCTCCGTGGCACAAGGCCGAGTGCCAATAGGAGCATTTATGCGGTAATTAGGGCGGCATGCTGTCTCCATTTCTCTCAAGGTTTCTGGACGGCAGTTTTTCATTCTTAAAAAGGTAAATTGCCCAGCAGTTTGGGTAAATTGATACAGGTAATATCTTATTGTAGAGTTCGTAGATATCGTTTTTTTTTTTTATTCTTTCCTCCGCCCCCCGCCTCCGTTTTTATTCTTTCAAAAGGTAAATTGCCCAGCAGTTTGGGTAAATTGATACAGGTAATATCTTATTGTAGAGTTCGTAGATATCGTTTTTTATTCTTTCAAACTGCGAATTGTCCAGCAGTTTGGGTTATTTGAGACAGGTAATATCTTATTGTAGAGTTCGTAGATATCGGTTTTTTATTCTTTCAAATGCAAATTGCCCAGCAGTTTGGGTACAATCAAGCAGAGCCGACCCAGCGGCCAGTCTGCTGCTGTAATTTGGTATTGAGAGGTCGTCGGTTTCTCTTCTTCAGTCTTATGTAGTAGTTCAGGTCAACAGAGCTTGCTTTCCAATTTGAATACAGTGAGGAGGCAGAGCCTGCCTCACCAACTGGGCTCTCCCTTTTTATAGCCACCTAGCCAGGGGCGGAGCTTTGACCACACTGGCTGCCCCTGGGCTGCCAAAGACCAAGGAGGAAGTGGAGGAGGCAGATAGTTAATTTTCTGAAGAACAACTTTCATTTTAAAAACGCTTTAAATGCATCCGTTGTGCAAACCGATTTAAATGAAAGCGCTGTGGAAACCGGTTTAAATGGAACCCTTCTGGCAACAGGTTTAAATTAAACCGTTCTGGAAATCGGTTTAAGTTAAACCGTTCTGGAAACCGGTTTAAATTAAAGCGTTCTGGAAACCGGTATAAGTTAAACCCTTCTGGAAATCGTTTTAAATTAAAGCGTTCTGGAAACAGGTTTAAATTAAAGCGTAGTGGAAGCAGGTTTAAGTTAAAGCGTTCTGGAACCGGTTTGAATTACAGCGTTCTGGAAACCGGTTTAAGTTAAATCGCTCTGGAAACCGGCATAAGTTAAACCTTTCTGGAACCCCGTTTAAATTAAATCGTTCTGAAAAAAAACGGAAACCAGTTCTGCTACAGGATAGAATAGGGTGAACCACACTTCCGCCAGAAAAATGAACAAAAAGCCAAACCTGCTGAAAGGATCCAGAGAGGCGACCTGGGTCCACACTGAGAGCAGGGTCTGCTTCAGAGCAGAGAGGGGGGCAGAAATCTACAAACCTCACTTCAGGAGGCATCCTAGCTGCTCACCTGGCCATTCCCAGTTCACCTGAGCGGCTGGCTGCTCAGACCCCAGCAGGGCAGTTACTCCACTATTTTAAGAAGATGCTGAGCTTTAAAAGGGAAGCTGCTGCAAAGGTGGAGTTCAAACAGTGACAGCTTCAAATTCCACAGAGACCCACTTTCCCACTGGGGAGCCTGGCCAGCCCCAGAAACTGGTCTTCACTCTCCTGTAAGTGATCCAGCAGCAGGTTAAGTGAGTTTTAGCTTCCATAAGCTTTTGTGGACACCTTTAAACTCTTCATTGCGTCCTTACCTATTGCAACAACTTTTGACCTTAGGATCGACTTTTAGAAGAACATTATGGGCATTCATTACAAGTACTGTTTACCCTGCGTCCCAAAATATGTTTTGTGACTATAAGGTTGGCCATCTCCTTTTTTGACCGATTTTCATTATCTCCTTTCAGCATCAGGTCTTTGTTTCAATTCATTGAGTTTCATTATTTTGTGCTACTTTTAACTTTATTAAATTTCATTAAATATTTTCATTTTTTTAATCATTGTATATCATAGAACTGTTTGATATCAGATACATACATGTCATCTACTTTCTTTCATTAAAGTCATTCGCTGGCGTTCAGGCCGCAGCTTCATTTCCTTTCATGTCATAAAATCATTTAACCGGTTTAAATGAAACCCTTCTGGCAACAGGTTTAAATTAAACCGTTCTGGAAATCGGTAAAATTAAACCGTTCTGGAAATCGGTAAAATTAAACCGTTCTGAGAACCGGTATAAATTAAACCGTTCTGGAAATCGGTAAAATTAAGCAGTTCTGGAAATCGGTATAAATTAAACCGTACTGGAAATCGGTATAAATTAAACCGTTCTGGAGATCGGTAAAATTAAACCGTTCTGAGAACCGGTATAAATTAAACCGTTCTGAGAACCGGTATAAATTAAACCGTTCTGGAAATCGGTAAAATTAAACAGTTCTGGAAATCGGTATAAATTAAACCGTACTGGAAATCGGTATAAATTAAACCGTTCTGGAAATCGGTAAAATTAAACCGTTCTGGAAATCGGTATAAATTAAACCGTTCTGGAAACCGGTATAAATTAAACCGTTCTGGAAATCGGTAAAATCAAGCAGTTCTGGAAATCGGTACAAATTAAACCGTTCTGCAAATCGGTATAAATTAAACCGTTCTGAAAACCGGTATAAATTAAACCGTTCTGGAAATCGGTAAAATTGAACCGTTCTGGAAATCGGTATAAATTGAACCGTTCTGGAAACCGGTATAAATTAAACCGTTCTGCAAATCGGTAAAATTAAACCGTTCTGTAAATCGGTATAAATTAAACCGTTCTGTAAAACGGTATAAATTAAACCGTACTGGAAATCGGTAAAATTAAGCCGTTCTGGAAATCGGCATAAATTAAATCGTTCTGGAAATCGGTAAAATTAAGCCGTTCTGGAAATCGGCATAAATTAAACCGTACTGGAAATCGGTAAAATTAAACCGTACTGGAAATCGGTAAAATTAAACCGTTCTGGAAATCGGTATAAATTAAACCGTTCTGAGAAAGTGAAACCAGCTCCACTATTTAAATAAGACGCTGAGCTTTAAAACGCAAGTTTCTGCCAAGTTGGAGTTTAGTCAGTGACAGCACCACATTCGGTAAAGACCCAGTTTCCCACTGGGGAGCCTGGCCAGCACTAGAAACTGATCTTTATTCCTCTGGCAAATCATCCAGCAGCAGCAGGTCGGTAAGTTTTAACTCTGAGAATCTGAGAAGCTTTTGCAGACACTTTTAAACGTTTCATTGCGTCCTTACCTATTGCAGCCATTCTTGACCTTAGGATCGACTTTCAGAAGAACATTCTGGGCTTTCACTACAAGTTCTATTTACCCTGCGTCCCCGAGTATGTTTTGTGACTCTAACGTTGGCCATCTCCTTTTTTGACCGATTTTCATTGTCTCCTTTCAGCCTCAGTTCTTTGTTTCAATTCATTGAGTTTCATTATTTTGTGCTACTTTTAACTTTATTAATTAAATTTCATTAAATATCTTCATTCCTTTTAATCACTGTATTTCATACAATTGTTTTATATCAGATCCATTTCATCTACTTTCTTTCAGTAAAGTCATTCGCTGGGGTTCAGGCCGCAGCTTCATTTCCTTTCATGTCATAAAATCATTTCATTTATCTTTAATTTGATTTAATATCATCATTTTGTGTCTCCCTCTTTCTTCCTTGTTGTATCTCTTCCTTTTCTCTCATTTGGGTCCAGTAGATTCCACTGCACTGAGTTATGTTTGCTTCCGTCCCTCCAAGGCTTCATCACAGAGATTTCCTAATACTTTGTCCACACTGTTTCACTTTATGCTGCTATTACAATATTTCATTTCCTCTGAAGCCCCTCATCCCATCCTTTCATCTCTTTAAGCATTTATCATGTCCTGTCCTCTCATTTCATTTTCCTAAATCGTACTTCATATTGTCCCCTCCTTTTATTTTGTCTTTCATTTCACTTAATTACATTACATCGTGTTAGATTACAGGACTTTATATTTCATTGGGGTTCCTTTCCCTATTTTAATTCCATGTCCTGGTCGATTCTCATTTCACCAACTTGTTTATCTTCATCTCATTCCTTTAATGGATTTCATGTAAGGATTTCATCACTTGAAAATTAATTCTGTCTATCCAATTTTACTTCATATTTCCTTTTATTTTCATTCACAATAGTTACTTTTTAAAAATTTTTTGTTTATTTTTCATTTTCGTTCTTAATTATTATTTATTTTTTCACTTTTGTTTATTTAATCTTTTATATATTTTGATTTTACTCATTGATTGTTTTAATTTCCTTCATGCTGTTTTTCTATATATTTCTTAAATTTTTTTTGCTTTCATTTTCTAACGTCGTTTCATAACATTGTCCGTGATTAACTTTTTCTATTTGAGCAAAAATTAGTAATTTTTGCCTTTTCTCATCACAGAACATTCAAGTGCACTTATTCAATTTTATTTCTACTTCCTATTGTATTTCACATAGGCATTTTATTTCATCTCATTATTATAATTTAATCTGTTACTTTCATTAGGGTAACTCTCTAAGTTTCACTTCAATGTCTCTTTTCCTTCTGTTCCTTCAGAAAACTGCTATTTGATTTTTTTTAACTTCAGTGCACTAGATCATTGGATCAGCATTTTATTGAGCTCCTTTTCATTATTTCATTCATCATTTTACTTGTTCTCTGCATTTTAAACTTAATTTCATTAATTTCAATTAACCCATTAATTCATGTGTCAAAGATAATACTAATAAATATGTGTAAATTACACAAATGTAATAATGAGCACACGAATATAAACATAAAATATATATGAAATTACATTAATTCAATGGTCATTGCAGTACTTAAATTTCCTTTCATTATCTACAGAATAGGTTCATTTTAAATCCTGTTATTTAAGCGTCTCACTTGATATTCACAGTGTCCAGCTTGTTTACATCATATCACTGTATCATTTCATTATCACGTTACCTATCAGTGTTCTCCATTAGAGTGTGGGTATCCTTCACTTTGTCCCATTGCATGTTCATGTTTATTATGAGGCAATCTATGGTATGTACTGGTTTCACACTCTTGCATTATCCTGAGTTACTTCATTTGCCCCTCATTAAATCACGTGACCAACCTTTTGCTATTGAACTTCATTTGGAAAATCTCATTACCTGTATTTGATTTCAAGACTTTGCAAGTCATTCCACTCCATTTCAAGCCATTTCATTAGTTCATTTCCCTGTCAAAACATGTCCTAATCGTTGAAGAATCGTTCAGGATTTTTGTTTCTGTGTTTTGGGGTTTGTTTCAGTTTTGTCTTGTTTTGTTTTGTCTTGTATATTTTGGAGACAGGGATTCTCTGGGAATCCTTGACTGTTCTGCAATGTCCTCTGTGGACCAGGTTGACTCAGGTCAGATCTGCCTGCCTCTGCTTCCCCCAGTGCTGGGACTAACAGTGTGAGCAACCATGCCCAACCCCATGGGATTTTGTGTCATTATTTCCACTTATCATCTAGGCAGTATTTCAGTTTATTACATTTAGTGATAATTAAATTGTATGTGTACAACTAACTAAGTTTACTCTATTTTCATCATTTGCAGTCATAGCCTTCACCATTTTATTGCATTCTGCTGGTTTCCTCTGATTCCATTTCAACCCATTTTGTGATATTGAATGACCCAGCAGAGTTGCTTTTCTGTTTCAGAATTTCCTTCATTCTTCTCATAATTTCTGACCTGTCATTATGCCTCTACAGTGTCAATTTATTCAGCTGCTTTACATTGTTCTGATTCATTTTGTTTTTTCAGTGTGTGACACCGTTCCCTCACACTGCCTTTCATTCTTTCTCTTATGTATCTTACTGTTTTTCCTGTGATTTTGTTATGCTACCACTTTACTTTCTGTGCTGTCATTAACAAGTATAAGTTCAATTTATATCATTTATTGAATCGTGGTATCACCCTTCTTTTCAAATGTCTATGCCCATTTTATCAGACACATTTCAGCATATTACTCCTTTTCATACAGTCACTTCATTCAGATTCAGTATTTCTTTCATCGCATTTATTACAGATCATTGTGTCTGCTTCTATGGCACGAATAGAAAAGAAATAAAACCAAAAAGAAGTGATATGACATGAAAAAAATCCAGTAAACTCTTGGAAAAAAATCACACATACATTTCAAAATAGAACCAAATTACTGCACAGAAAGATAGGAACAATTAAAAATATAATGTAAAAATAAATATTTATGATACAGTAAATTAAATTATATATAGATGACAAATAAATGAATAACAGAATACTATAAATGTCCGTGAACGGAAACAATAAAATGCCCAGGTGAAATAAAAGAATGGAAACATAAAATAAAAGAGTTAAACGATGAAATGAAGATAAATATTGGAATGAAAGGCGATGAAACTGAACTAGAATGATCTGAGAAAGGGGAACCTCCTCTGAGATCATGCCTCACAGGACCAGGCTGCAGGTAGCAAGCCTGTTGGCCTATTCTTAAGTAGTGACTCTAGGGACTGGGGGACAAACCTATTGTGGGTAGAGCCAGGCCTGGGTTGGTGATCCTGAGCTGCACCAGAAAGCAGGCCTAGCAGGCCAGAAGGAGCAGCAGGTCTGTAAGAAGTAGCCCTCCAGGGCCCTTGCATCAGCTCCTGCCTCCAGGTTGCTGCCCTGGTGGGGTAGCTGCCAGGCCTTCCTTCAGGAGGAGAGTAGTGGGGGAACTGACAGTCAAATCACCCCTTTCCTCCCAGAGCTGTCTCTGGCCAGGGCCTGTTATCTCTACAACAGGAACCATGAATAGCACACTTGCTTGGTCCTGGTCTTTCCTCCCATAGCAGAAGAGTAACACAAACACACATGCATTTCAATGAAAGATCATATTCACAGACAGTGCAGGCAGGGTGGCTCTATCCTGCCTGAGGGTGGCTGAGGTGGAGTGGCTGGTCTCTACTTGCAAGTCACTCTCCCCCTGCCTCTGCAGGGAGAGTGCTGGGATGACAGGAAAGCACCTTGGCGGCCCACCTGTTTCCCTGTGGTAAATGCTGTTTCTAAGCACAAAATAAAAGACACGTTGGCTACAGAAGAATGCAGTTCTCAGTGCGTTTTTATTTGAAGGTTGAAGCAGATGAGTTAGCAGGCATGCTCGCGGGGAGCAGGAGCCCAAGGGAGCCTGCTGTCCTTTAAGGCTCCCTGGTGCCAGAGAAAGCAGGGCAGCAGCCAGGTGGGAAGGAGGTGGCAGGGCACTGGATCCATTCCTGGAGGGCAGAGGGAACCGGGCACCTTGTCCACCACCAGGGGGAGGCAGGCTGACCACACTGGCCTGCTTGCCCAGGGTCAGAGGTCTGGGCTTCCTGTTGGGGGGAGCCCTGCTTGGGACCCAGGATGCAGGGGGGCTGCTGCAGCGCAGGTTGGGCAGGTGTCGGCGGGGCTGCCTCTTCTCCCGCCCGAGCCTCTGGCTTCTGGCTTCCAGGACAGAAGGTAGGCGCCCAGCTGCCAGGCTCCCCCTGCCCTCTGCTAGAATCCCTTTGCCAGGGCGAGCCCACAGAGCCCGGAGCCAGCCTGGGAACTGCTTCCTCCCTGGGAATGCACTGATCACCTGAGGAGGACTGTCTCAGGGGCAGTAGGCAGGGCATTGACCAGGGCTGCAGATAGCCCCAGGTCACAGCCACACAAGGCTGGGGCTGCGCAGTTGCTCTTCTCTCCCAGGCCTCCCAGGCCTCCCAAGCCTCCTGCGGGCTCGCGCACCAGGTATTTGGCTCCGGGGCACAAGGCCGAGTGCCAATGGGAGCATTCTTGGAGTAGTTGGGGCCGGGTGCTGTCTCAGTTTCTCTCAAGGTTTCTGGATAGCAGCTTTTCATTCTTAAAAAGTAAATTGCTCAGCAGTAAAACTTGGTAAATTGAGACAGGTAATATCTTATTGTTAAGTTTCTCGGTATCGGTTTTTTATTCTTACAAAGGTAAATTGCCCAGCAGTTTGGGTACAATCATGCAGAGCCGACCCGCGGCCAGTCCGCTGCTGTAATTTGAGATTGAGAGGTTGTCGATATCTGTTCTTCAGTCTAATGGAGTTAAGGTCAACAGAGCTTGCTTTCCAATTTGAATACAGTGAGGAGGCAGAGCCTGTCTCACCAACTGTGCTCTCCTTTTTATAGCCACCTTTCCAGGGGAGGAGCTTTGACCACACTGGCTGCCCCTGGGCTCGCAAAGACCAAGGAGGAAGTGGAGGAGGCAGATAGTTAATTTTCTGAAGAAAAACCTACATTTCAAAACGGTTTAAATGAATCCATGGTGCAAACCGGTTTAAATGAAAGCGCGGTGGAAACCGGTTTAAATGCAACCGTTCAGGAAACAGGTTTAAATGGAACCGTTCTGGAAACCGGTATAAATTAAATCGTTGTGGAAATCCGTAAAATTAAACCGTTCTGGAAATCGGTAAAATTAAACCATTCTGGAAATCGGTATAATTAAACCGTTCTGGAAATCGGTAAAATTAAACCGTTCTGGAAATCGGTAAAATTAAACCGTTCTGGAAATCGGTAAAATTAAACCGTTCTGGAAATTGGTAAAATTAAACCGTTGTGGTAATCGGTAAAATTTAACCGTTCTGGAAATCGGTAAAATTAAACCGTTCTGGAAACCGGTATAAATTAAACCGTTGTGGAAATCGGTAAAATTTAACCGTTCTTTAAAACGGTATAAATTAAACCGTACTGGAAATCGGTAAAATTAAGCCGTTCTGGAAATCGGTATAAATTAAATCGTTCTGGAAATCGGTAAAATTAAACCGTTCTGGAAATCGATAAAATTAAACCGTTCTGCAAATCGGTATAAATTAAACCGTTCTGGCAATCGGTATAAATTAAACCGTTCTTGAAATCTGTAAAATTAAACAGTTCTGTAAAACGGTATAAATTAAACCGTACTGGAAATCGGTAAAATTAAGCCGTTCTGGAAATCGGTATAAATTTAACCGTTCTGGAAATCGGTAAAATTAAACCGTTCTGGAAACCGGTATAAATTAAACCGTTCTGGAAATCTGTAAAATTAAACAGTTCTGTAAAACGGTATAAATTAAACCGTTCTGGAAATCTGTAAAATTAAACCGTTCTGTGAAACGGTATAAATTAAACTGTTCTGGAAATCGGTAAAATTAAACCGTTCTGGAAATCGGTAAAATTAAAACGTTTCGGAAATCGGTATAAATTAAACCGTTCTGGAAATCCGTAAACTTAAACCGTTCTGGAAACCGGTATAAATTAAATCGTTCTGGAAATCGGTAAAATTAAACCGTTCTGGAAATCGGTAAAATTAAGCAGTTCTGGAAATCGGTACAAATTAAACCGTTCTGCAAATCGGTATAAATTAAACCGTTCTGCAAATCGGTAAAATTAAACCGTTCTGTAAATCGGTATAAATTAAACCGTTCTGAAAACCGGTATAAATTAAACTGTTCTGGAAATCGGTAAAATTGAACCGTTCTGGAAATCGGTATAAATAAAACCGTTCTGGAAACCTGTATAAATTAACCCGTTCTGAAAATCGGTAAAATTAAAACGTTCTGTAAATCGGTATAAATTAAACCGTTCTGTAAAACGGTATAAATTAAACCGTACTGGAAATCGGTAAAATTAAGCCGTTCTGGAAATCGGCATAAATTAAACCCTACTGGAAATCGGTAAAATTAAACCGTACTGGAAATCGGTAAAATTAAACCGTTCTGGAAATCGGTATAAATTAAACCGTTCTGAGAAAGTGAAACCAGCTCCTCTATTTAAATAAGACGCTGAACTTTAAAACGCAAGTTTCTGCCAAGTTGGAGTTTAGTCAGTGACAGCACCACATTCGGTAAAGACCCAGTTTCCCACTGGGGAGCCTGGCCAGCACTAGAAACTGATCTTTATTCCTCTGGCAAATCATCCAGCAGCAGCAGGTCGGTAAGTTTTAACTCTGAGAATCTGAGAAGCTTTTGCAGACACTTTTAAACGTTTCATTGCGTCCTTACCTATTGCAGCCATTCTTGACCTTAGGATCGACTTTCAGAAGAACATTCTGGGCTTTCACTACAAGTTCTATTTACCCTGCGTCCCCGAGTATGTTTTGTGACTCTAATGTTGGCCATCTCCTTTTTCGACCGATTTTCATTGTCTCCTTTCAGCCTCAGTTCTTTGTTTCAATTCATTGAGTTTCATTATTTTGTGCTACTGTTAACTTTATTAATTAAATTTCATTAAATATCTTCATTCCTTTTAATCACTGTATTTCATACAATTGTTTTATATCAGATCCATTTCATCTACTTTCTTTCAGTAAAGTCATTCGCCTGCGTTCAGGCCGCAGCTTCATTTCCTTTCATGTCATAAAATCATTTCATTTATCTTTAATTTGACTTAATATCGTCATTTTGTGTCTCCCTCTTTCTTCCTTGTTGTATCTCTTCCTTTTCTCTCATTTGGGTCCAGTAGATTCCACTGGACTGAGTTATGTTTGTTTCCGTCCCTCCAAGGCTTCATCACAGAGATTTCCTAATACTTTGTCCACACCGTTTCACTTTATGTTGCTACTTCGTGTTTTCATTACGATATTTCATTACCTCTGAAGCCCCTCATCCCATCCTTTCATCTCTCCCAGCATTTATCATGTCCTGTCCTCTCAGTTCACTTTCCTAAATCGTACTTCATATTGTTCCCTCCTTTTATTTTGTCTTTTATTTCACTTAATTACGTTACATCGTGTTTGATTACAGGACTTTGTATTTCATTGGGATTCCTTTCCCTATTTTAATTCCACGTCCTGGTCGATTCTCATTTCACCAACTTGTTTTATCTTCATCTCATTTCTTTAATTCATTTCATGTAAGGATTTCATCACTTGAAAATTAATTGTGTCTATCCAATTTTACTTCATATTTTCATTTAATTCAATACCATCTTTTACGTTTCCTTTTATTTTCATTCACAATAGTTACTTTTTAAAAATTGTTTGTTCATTTTTCATTTTCGTTCTTAATTATTATTTATTCTTTCACTTTTGTTTATTTAATCTTTTATATATTTTGATTTTACTCATTGATTGTTTTAATTTCCTTCATGCTGTTTTTCTATATGTATTTCTTAAATTTTTTGCTTTCATTTTCTAACGTCGTTTCATAACATTGTCCCGTGATTAACTTTTTTCTATTTGAGCAAAAATTAGTAATTTTTAGCCTTTTCTCATCACAGAACATTCAAGTGCACTTATTCAATTTTATTTCTACTTCCTATTGTATTTCACATAGGCATTTTATTTCATCTCATTATTATAATTTAATCTGTTACTTTCATTAGGGTAACTCTCTAAGTTTCACTTCAATGTCTCTTTTCCTTCTGTTCCTTCAGAAAACTGCTATTTGATTTTTTTTAACTTCAGTGCACTAGATCATTGGATCAGCATTTTATTGAGCTCCTCTTCATTATTTCATTCATCATTTTACTTGTTCTCTGCACTTTAAACTTAATTTCATTAATTTTAATTAATCCATTAATTCATGTGTCAAAGAAAATACTAATAAATATGTATAAATTTCACAAATATAATAATGAGCATACGAATATAAACATAAAATATATATGAAATTACATTAATTCAATGGTCATTGCAGTATTTAATTTCCTTTCATTATCTACAGAATATGTTTATTTTAAATCCTATTATTTAAGCATTTCACTTGATCTTCACATTGTCCAGCTTTTTTACATCATATCACTGTATCATTTCATTATCATGTTCTCCATTAGAGCGTGGGTATCCTTCACTTTGTCCCATTGCATTTTCATTTTTATTATTGTACATACTATTATTGTATATTGTATATACTATTGTATATACTGGTTTCACACTGTTGCATTATCCTGAGTTCCTTCATTTGCCCTTCATTAAATCACATGAACAACCTCTTGCTATTAAACTCCATTTGGAAAATCTCATTACATGTATTTGATTTCAAGACTTTACATGTCATTCCACTCCATTTCAAGTGCTGTCTCCATTTCATAATTTTATATTTCTTCAAATCACTTGTACCTTTTTTTAAGTCATTGCACCACATCTTAATCTTTTCATCACTCCATATCATTTTAAAACTCTTTTAGGTGAGTGGTTCTGTGTGCTGTGCTGTGAGAGCCTCTGCAGGGAGCTCTGAGTGGCGCAAGACAGGAATGCCGTGACCTATGATGATGTGCACGTGAACTTCAATGGGCAAGACTGGGCTTCCTGGATCCTTCCCAGAAAAGTGTGTTCAAAAATGTGATGCTGGAGACCTACAGAAACCTCACTGTTGAGGGCTACAAAGGGGAAGACTGCATTTTGAAGAACACTGTCAAAGTTCTAGAAGATGAGGATGAATGCAGGAATGAAGTCATACTGGAGGGAAACCCTATGTTAGAAGTGTATGGTGAGTCCTAAACAAATCACGCCTTGCAGTAGGTCTCATGTGGAAGGTTTATTGGGCTGGGGTTCGGGGGAGGTGGACAGGCTGCTTCTGGGAGAGGAAGGAGAGAAAAGAGAGGGGGGCAGGTAAAACCAGGCGTTTATTGGACCTGTGTCACATGCACAAAGGACAGGGGCCATAGCACAGATACACAGGGGCAGACACAGGAGCAAATACTGCCACCTCCTGGGGATGCGGGAGATGACAAGTCTCCTGTCTCCTCGCTGGGTCCTTTGAGAGCTGGCTGTAAAGATGCCTGATTGTCATGAGTCACTTCAAGCTGTCCATAGATGTGCCTCATTGCTAACACCCAATAAATATAATCAATGTGGTAAAGCTTTAAATGCATGTGTTTTCTGTCACCTCATTGATAAATTTCACTTTAATGTATGTTTGTTATAAAATACATGGACAAACTCAAACTGGAAAGAAAAGTATGGTGTAAGCAATGTAGAAAGTTTGGACTTTTCTAAAACTTATTTTATAAAAGCTCAACTCTGTATTTACAGGTTGGACTTTCATTGAAAGAATTGACTCAAAAAAAAAAAAGAATTGACTCTTCGTCAAAAGTATTGACTAATATGAAAATGATATCTTTTTTATTTGAAAATTTCACTTGCAACTAAAGGAATGACTCTTTATGAAGAACTGATGTTTTATGAAAATGTCCTACTTTTTGTCCAGCTTGAAACTGTGCTGTCATCGGGAACAGCTCCTTCGGGTTCGTGCTGATGATGTCTGTGATGCCTGTTGATGGCTGTGGTCGGTGCTTCAGCTTGAGGCCATGTTAATGCCTGCAGGCCACCTTGCCATACTACTGTTGGGACCACATTCAGGTGAGCAACAGGGGCCATGTCCCTAGGCTGTGCTTTCTCCAAAAACCAAGTGAAAGCCTATCATCCTTCTTCCCTCTGACAGGAAAGAGTAAAGGCGCTACTTTGGCAATGATGTCAATGACTTCAGATGCACAGTTACATAGATGTTTTCTGCTACGACCCCTACCCCCAGCCTAGCCCTCTAGTCAAAGAACGTAACAGCCTAAACAGGAAGATATCCAAGAGAACTCTTAAAAATGTGTGATACAGATGCTATAGTGTAGCTCTCCACATTCATGGCTTGCAAAGTGGGTGCAGTTCTATTTAAGGGGCAGTTCAATGAGAGTCTGACCGAACTCCAGGGAATATATAGATAGCACAAGTTGAACTTTATTTGGCTGTTTCTTTTTTTTTTTTTCTTTTCTTTCAGATTTTTTTTTCTGAGTTTTTGATTTGTTTGTTTAGTTGTGGTGGTCACAAGGTTAGGGGAGAAGGGGAGACATGGAGGGACTGGGAAGTGAGTGTGATTGGGGTGTGTATTGAAACTCCTAAAGAATCATAAAAATAGTTATGTTGAAAAGACATTAAAACAAATGGAAATCTGCTCTGAGTTATGGGAGCTCTTGCTTTGAAAAGTATAGGCATAAATGGAAACCACTTAGAGATATGTGAGTGACAGTGTTAAATACCACAAACAGAAACCAGCTAGAGACTTACGCAAGTTACAGCACTAAAAACTGTAGTCGTGCATAGAAAATGGCCACCTCCTTCAGCTGCCGAGGTACAGGGTTAAAACCCATGAGAAGGTGTAGAGACAGGCTTCACTGTCGGAGTAACAGTTTAAAAAGAAATGCACAAAACAAAACCAAACAACAATAACAAAGAACACATGGAAAAGAAACCACCTACAGTAGTATGGGAGTAACAGGGTCAAAACCCAAACAACTCCAATAAAAACTGGCTGCAATGTGGTTCGAGTTGTGTCATTAAAACCCCAAGAAGCATTTTGAGGCTCACTCTGGGTTACTCGAGCATTTCACACTAAAAGCTCTAAGTGCAGCAGAAGACACCTTGCAACATACAGTGTTTGGATTGAAAGTTTCATGGGAGGGTTGGTGACCCTAATGCTCCACTGGGGTTCCTGCCTGACTACAGGAGGTGGCCTCTTCAGCTTCCATATCCCCAGTGTGCAGCCTGGTCTTTATGTGGGTCCCAAACGACTGGAGCAGAGGCTGTCCCAAAAGCTGTTGCCTACACGTGGGATATGTTCTTGTAGCTGGGCTGCTTTGTCTGGCCTCAGTGGAAGAGGAAACACCTAACCATGCAGAGGTATGAAGTGCCAGGGTTGGGGAATACCCATGGAGGCTCCTACCTGCTCAAGTGAGAAGGGGAAATGAAAGGGGGTAGGATTGTTGAAGGGGGTAGTCGGGAGGGGTCAATGAGCAGGATATAAAGTGAATACATAATAAATGAATAAATTTTAAAATCTATAAACAAGAAACTAACCAGCTAGAGAGTAAGTCATATGTATGCTAGTATGTAAGTACTAAAAACAGGTTAACCACATTCAAACCGGCTATAATATTATACAAGTTACTGCATGCAAGGCGTCAAATGTGCGTAGAACGTGGCTACTGTGTTTTTTGAGTTAAAACATTAAACAACTTCAAACCCGTGTAGAAACCAGGTTCTGCATTGAAAACTGAAGGTGGGAAGGCCATCCTGATGAGAGAGAGAGAGAGCTGAAAAAACTAGCTTGTGGAAGGGGCAAAGACAAGTCAGCTCCCACCGAAAGAAAAACCCGTCCTCCATTTGAGAGGGACCAATGTGCTTTTTGCAAGGATAAAGGCCATTGGAAGCATGAGTGTCCTAAGAGAATCAAAGAGAGAGCCAAAGGTTCTGAAATTAGAAATACATGGCTGAGGGTGTCAGGCTCAGCCCACCTGGGTAACCCTAAAGGTGGAGGGGAAGCTCATAGACTTTCTGGAGGACACTGGGTACAACATTGTCAAATCCAAAAACATGGGTGTAAGGGGCAAATAGCACCAAGCCCTATCTATGGACTACATGAAGAAAGGTGGGCATGGGAGTGGGATGGGTAACCCCTCCATTTATGGTCATCCCTGGGTGCCTACACCCCCTACTGGGAAGAGACTACTTCACCAAAAAGGGAGCCCAAATCTATTTTGGCACCAAGGAAGTGGAAGTCTACATGTCCCCTTCCATGTTTTGACCTTGGCCCTAGAAGAAGAATACAAATTGCTTCCTCAACCAGTCCCATCTCCAAGTCTGTTACTCCAGGGGTTTCTGGCAGAAGTGCCCAAAGTCTGGACAGAAAAGTATCCAATGGGACTCACCTTTCACCAAGCCTTGTTTCTAGTTCAAATCAAGGCTGTGGTCACATCAGTCAGAATCAGGCTATATCCAATGCCGAGAGAAGCCAGTACAGGGATCAACCTCATGTGAACTGGCTCTGGGAAGCACAGATTGTGATTCCTTGCAAATGAGCATGGTACACCTCCCAACACACACATACACACACACACACACACACACACACACACACACACACACACCCCTTTCTGGTCAAGAAGGCCTATTCCAATGACTGTTGGCATGTGCAGGATTTAAGGGAGGTAAATTACTGAGTGGCAGACATCTATCCCACAGTTCCAAATGCATACATCCTGCTGAGCAGCCTCCCTCTCAAGCACACTGTGTACCCTGTGCTCTACCTGAAAGATCCCTTCTTCCACCTGCCTCTGGCACCCAAAAGACAGCCTCAAATTGCCTTTGAATGGCAACATTTGGGGAGAAGCTTCAACAGACAACGGACTTGTATATGTCTGCTGCAAGAATTCAAGAACTCACCCGCCATCTTAGACGAGGCACTGCATTATCGTCTTGGGTGAGTACTGATGAGCCCGCCCCCAAGTAACAGTGTTCCAGTATGTAAATGAGTGACTCTGACTATGGATGCAGATACACAAGAGATGGAAAAGTCCATCACGGTCTTACAGGATTCGCTATCCTCCCTGGCAGAAGTAGTCTTACAGGACAGAAGAGGCCTAGACTTGCTGTTCCTTCAGCAGGAAAGACTCTGTGCAGCTGAAAGACCCCCGGAGTGGGGAGACCCTCACTCAAGTCTCAGGATGATGTGACCCCTGCCCCCACCAGCGGGGACCCAGTTATTTGTGGGGGTCGAGGGGGACCCATACCTGCGGGAGAACGGGCGAGAAAGAGGAGCGAGACCAAGCAGTGTCCTTGTCAAGGTCTGTTTATTGAGAGGAGTGTACAGCATTTAAAGCTCTGAAGCAGGAACTGAAGCTTAGGGTGGGGGAGTACTGGGAAGTGCCCAAGGACATAAGGTGAATCATTAAACTGCAGGATATCCTCCTTAGACAAAGAGGCAACAGTCTTCTGGGGACATGTTCTTTCTTTGAAAAGGTCAAGCCCTTCTCAGGGATCTGCTCAGGGCAGGGCTTTAGCTTTGCTTAGTTTGGACATCCGGTCCCCGACATCTCCACCTTTCCTTAACTATCAGTGGGAGGAAGGTCTGTCTATATGGTGTGCATCCACAACCAGCACCTGGTCGGTAAAGCCCCGTGTCTTAGTCTACACAGGTTGCCCCCACGTCTGGCACTCTCACTTAGGTTTCATTACTTCCGCCAGGGTGGAAGTAGTGGTCTGAGATAGATCAGACGCGCCTCACAGAGTGCCCAGCTCGGCCATGGCGAGCCACTCTTCCAGTTAGGACTGCACCCCAATGGCTAAGGACGATCTTATGTTTTAACACACCGTTCTGGGCTATACGTGTATGTTTTGTGAGAGTGGGTGACCCAGATCATGGACCCGTGCTAATCCCATCGTAGGGTCACTTCACAGCGGTGAGGTGTGCGCCTGGTATGTGGCACCATAATATTCCCGTCATTGATGCTTCCACCAGCGACTGATTTTCCAGCCTGAGTTATAGGCTGTATTTAGGGTGGAGAAGTCGAGGCCAGCTGTGGGCCACCCAAGGGGAGTATCTCACTCCCCGGTTGTCTCAGCCTCCTCACAATGGAGGCGGTGGTAATGGACTGAGACCTGCTTGGTAGCTAAATCCACCTGGGCCTTGATAAAATCAGTTAACTTTCCAAGCACCCATGGGCCAAAGGAGACGAGCAGCAGGAGTCCTATAAAGGGACCCAGGATACTGGGTAGAAGAGTGGTGAGCAGGGGAGAGGCAGAAAACCAGTTTTTATACCAGGCTTCACCCTTTTCTCCTTTCTCTTTGTCTCTTTTGTAGACTTTCTCTAACTTTTTGTAGGCTGTTTTCTACTAATCCTGTCTTATCAGCATAAGAGCAAAACTCCTCCTTGAGGGCCACACAGAGCCCTCCCTGTTGGAGAAAGAGAAGATCTAATCCCCTTCTATTTTGTAGAACAACCTCAGCCAAGGAAGCGACTGAATCTTTAAGATAGGTTATTCCTTGTTGAAGCTCACTGATGTCCCTGTCTATGGCAGCACTGAGCTGATGATAGCTCCACTGGGAGGTGATCATGGAGGCAACCCCAGTTCCTGTCCCCACAGCTGACAGGCCTAGGAGTACTGCAAGAGTCATGGCGGTGATGGGTTCTCTCTTTGTACACATGGAGGTGCCTCTTTCCCAGAACTGCAGGAACTCAAGATTGGGCCAGGGAACTTGTACAGCGGTGGTAGAGTTGGCAGACATCACATCTCCAGCACCATTAAGAATCACCCAGGTATAGTTGAAGATCTGGTGAGGCAGTGTAGCAAGATCAGATGTGATGATGCTTCCAGGGATCCAGATGAAGGGGAACATGGTCAGCATGATCTGTAATTAAGCATAGTTAGACTTTTCCTTAGGGTTGTCCCCTGGGTGGGTTAAAGGCCTTAACAAGGCGCTCGGGTAGCCAACGGGCGCCCCCAGTCTTTGAATCATAAATGCAGGCTGATCCATGTCCCCAAATGAGGACCGGATCAGGGCCATATCATTGGGATGTTAATGGGTCCTTCCATAGGACTGGTGCATAATCATAAGAATTATGGGGGGTGCCACAGGCAGTCTGCTGCAGTTTTTCCATCCTTGTCCATGACAAGGTAGTTAAGGACAAAGAGTGCATGATTTATTAAATTTTTGTGATAACCAGGAAGGGGGAAAATATTCCCCCATTTGACTGTAATTTATGGGTCATATTTTTAAGGTTTGGTGAGCTCTTTCAACTATACCCTGTCCCTGAGGGTTATAAGGTATGCCTGTAATATGTTTTATTTGAAATTGGGAGCAAAATTGTTTAAATTTGTGACTAACATAGCCGGGCCCATTATCTGTTTTTAGCATTTTGGGCTGTCCCATAACTGAAAATGTGTAGAGCATATGAGCAATAACATCTTTTGTGGCCTCTCCTGTGTGTGCAGAGACACATATAAATCCACTAAAGGTATCAATGGTATCGTGTACAAATTTTAATTTAGCAAAGGAGGGAAGATGGGTGACATCTATTTGCCAGAGCTCTCCAGGAACCAGCTCACAGGGGTTGACCCCTAGGTGGGGGTCAGGCAGTGGGATCACACAGCCTTTGCAATTACAGACTATTTGGCCAGCCTGTTCACGGGTGATCTTATATTTAATCCTAAGGGTTTGTGCATTAAGGTGCTGTAAGTCATGTGCTTTTTGGGCAAGTTTAAGGGGCATAGAGAAGGCCCCCTGGGCCAAGGCCACGAGCCGGGCGAGGCGATCAATGGCATCATTACCATCGGCCAAGAGGCCTGGCAATCCAGTATGTGCTCAGATGTATCCCACAAAGATGGGACAAGAACGCCTCTGAATATACTTTTGTAAGGTGGCAAACAGGGGAGCAGCATTGGTGGTAGGCCAAATATAGGGCACTGTTTCTAACCAGGAGATAGAAAAGGCAAGATATGCGCTATCTGTATTTGGTTAAAAGGTACATCAGGCAGCACACGAAATACTGCAAAGATGGCTTGAAGCTCCACCAGCTGAGCAGAATCTAAAGGAATAGAGGACTGTTATATTTGACCATCAATGGAAAATGCGGCTTGTCCATTAGAGGAGCCATCTGTAAAGACAAGGTGGACTCCCGACATAGGGTGATCACATGTGACCTTTGGAAAGACCACTGAGACTGTAATTTTGTGAAAAAACTGTATCAACTTATCTAAGGGGTAATGATTATCTATCTTACCCTGAAAGGCAATGCAGCTAATTGTCCATTCCTCTACAAGTTGACTGAGCCAAAAGACCTGGGAGGGGCTATGGTGAATTAAAGCATCAGGTCCTTCAAAGAGCTTATGGGACTGTTCTCTTCCAAGACATATGCCACCAGCAAGGGATGGGCGGGAAGGACCCTAGCTGAGGAGGTGGGTAAATGTAACCAGTAAAGAGGATATTGCTGCCAAAAAACTGCTGTTGGGAAAAAGGGGGTAGGAAGGACAACATTGGAAAATGTCAAGAATACCAGTGAAAAATCACAAGGAGGAGCTTCCTGTTTCTCAAGATTGTTTAACTTTATGGTCTGCTAGTTCCTGGGAGAAGCTTCTTGCTTCTCAAGATTGTTTAACTTTATGGTCCGCTAGTTCCTGGGAGAAGCTTCCTGCTTCTCAATATTGTTCTCTAAGGTTTTAATCTAACTTTATGGGTTTTTTTTTCTCTAAACTTTGTGTCTAGGGCAAATTTAATACTTTTACCTTCCATTCCCCACTTCTTCTAGTGGCTAGTTCTAATCATAAAACTAAATTAAAACATGATATTGCTGATGTAACATCAAAATCTGAATAGCACTTACTCTTTCTCTAATGAAGGTAACTAGCTTATTTAACACACATGGACTTATAATCACAAACAGAAGCAAAATTGAGAAGGGCCCCATAAGGGAAGATATCAGAGTAGTCATCCAAGGAGATCTACTAAACTAGCTCTCGAACCATCCCTGATGGTCTCTGTCTCTCTGTCTTTTGTCTAACCTTTTTCTAAGTTTACTCATGGAGTCTTTAATTACTCCTGAATGGTCTACATAGAAGCAGCATTCTTCTTTTAGTATAGCAACAGACCTCCTTCTTTAAGGAATATCAGGTCTAATTAATCTTCTTTCATTCTGAAGGACTATCTCTGAGAGGGGGGGTTAGGAATTCTTGGAGGTCAGCTAAAAAGTCTTTTTTACTCTTTCTATATCTGAGTCAATGGCAATTCTGAATTCTCCATAAGACTTGTGTTGCAGGGCAACAGCAGATGTCCTTGTAGCTGCCCTTGCAGCACCTAGACTCTGCCTTAAGATAGCCCTAAGTAATTCTCAACTCTCTTTTGTGTCTTACTAAGTCTTTAGCATCAGGATTCCAATCTGGACACTATCTGAACCTACACACAAAGGTCATGATTGCCTTTTAGTACTTCTAAACTTATACAGGTATGATCCCTGAGGCACAGTCCAAAGAAGTGTTAGGAGTACTAACATATGCAATGTTACATCATTTGCAATGGAAATCAAGCCTATCCCACACTTATCCCAATGGAACCCAGGGCAAACATGAAATTCTTGTTTCTAAAGCACATTCCTCAAGTAAGCATTATAGATTTCCTGTAACAGCCACTAACAAGCATCCTAAGTGGGATGGTGAGAAAACAAGAAGAGAGTCCAGAAAATAGAGGTCTTCCGAAGAGGGCAAATAGCATTCAGTCACACAGAAAGACAATCAAAAGATTAACAGACAAAAAAGACAAAAGTCTTTAAAAAAAACAAAAAAACAAGCGGCCACAAGATTGCCACAAAACTGAACTGATTCAGATGGGAGTTTACATGAGCTCACCAAAGAGAGATGAAGGGGAGCAGATTACACATCACTCCTCCTTCCCAACCAGAATCTTCCCATTGTCAAAGTCACAAGTAACACAAAACAAAGACCTAAGACACACAGACAAAGACCACTCTGGAAATACAGACAGCTGGAAAGGCGGGTCTTTTCTCCAATCCATGAGAATCACTGAATCCTCACCAGCACCCAGACGGGAATCTCCCAGGTGTCCCTGGGGTCCCTTCTCACCTCCTGGGACGTCTCCCAGAGCAGGGCAATCGGTGAGTCCCTGGCACATCTACTGCTCACATTTGTGTCTCTCCTGAGACACGATCCTCCCTCTCAGCCCGAGACCTAGGGCTTCTTAGGGGGTGAGAGAGTATTTCTAAACTTCTGACTTCTTGGCTGCATTTTTTAATTCTTTCACACCCTTAGATGAGGAACCTTGTTTCTGTGTTGACCACTCAGGGGTGGTCAAAAAAAAAATCCATGGCCTTAGTTAGGAAGAGACTGCAAGACAGAAGACTAGAAAGAGAACAGTCTCAGGGTTGGTATGAGTCTCACATCAACTGGTTTCCTTTGCTGATCACTCTTCTCTCTGCCATGATCCTATCCTACTGTTGCTGGTCTTGATTTGGAGTCCCTGCATAATCAATGCTCTAGTTGGGTTTGCTAAGGAACAGATTTCCACCATTCAATAGATGATTCTCAAATAATAGCATCAACCCATAGAAACATCTCAGGGATTGGAGATGGTCCATTATTCAAGGAGGGAATAAGAGGACTGAGTCAGGCTGACTCCATGACAGGCTTTGAAAAAATAAAGATTTTAAACTAGTCCCTAGTGACCCTGCTGTAAGGACAAGTGTACCTCGCAACAAAGAAAAACATAACATGTTTTGGGGATGTAGCCTGGCCATAGCCATCACAAACCATCTGGCCTTGATAAGGCCTGACTCAACAGTCCTGAGAAAAACAAGAACTAGGGTCAGCTTGCCCCAGAAGCAGGGTGGCCTAGAGTTGAACTGAGCCCAAGTTAAATCAAGTGTGCCGATGTAAACAAACCAATGAAATTGCTTTGTGTGACAGTTGCCAACTGCCTATGTAATTTTCACTATAAATCCCTTCCCCTAATTGGGCTCAGGGTCGACTCCTCTGTCTCCTGTGTGAGATACGTGTCGTCCCCAGAGCTCTGGTTCCTCAAATACACCTCTTGTTCACTACATCAAGACCGGTTCCTTGTGAGATCTAAGAGGGGGGTTGCGTTGTCTCAAGATTTGAGTGGGGGGGGTCTTCCCCACCCTGGAGGTCTTTAAGCTTCATGCTGGCAGTTCAGCAAACTAGGTGGACAATTCTGTTTCTCAAAACTGGGCAAGTCTAGGCAAGTCAGTTACTGTGAAAACTGTAGGCCAAAGGTCAGATAATCAGAGTTTGCCCCGCCTCCTGGTCTGAAGCAGAAACAGTGAGTCAACAACAGTTTCCAGGCTTCTCAGCAACAGTTGCCAGGCTTCCCCAGTAACAATTTCCAGCCCCTACCCCAGCAATGGTTCTGGAATGTTCCCAAGAGCCCTAGACAATCCCAAAGACCCCCATACCCTAGAGATGAAGCCAACCAGTCAAGATAAAGGTCACCTACCCCTCCCAGGAGTTTCCTTAATTTGTTTTAAATTGGACCTGTGAATTCACTTGGGTGTCTCCATCTTGGTAAATAGTAGACCCCATGGTGCTGGACCTCTGCACAATAAAACGCTCTTCTGATTCTGCATACTGTTTGAGTCTGGGGTATCGTTCTTTGGTGAATCATGAACCCTAACACTAAAAGCAATTCTTGGGTTTTCCAATCAAAATCAGAAAGCCAGAAAAAAATCTATATATCAATTTATATATCCATATATTTATATATTTATCAATTCAGTTATTTATCCCAGGTTCCTTTTTGATTATCCTGTGAATCAGCATGCTGTAACCCCAGTCACTTGATTCTTACAAAAAGAACAACAAATAACTTGTTTTTTTCTTTTTTAACATTGTGAAAGAATTCAGAGATCTGCCTGCCTTTGTCAATTTGGGTGGGATCTTAACCTGAGATTAGCATTCTGAACACTACTGGACCCAAATTAGCTCTGTCCCAGGCTGACCTTGACCTTGAATTTGCCTGCATTTGTAACTTTCTGACAAGTTGGCTCATAGAATAGCTGGCTCTGTTTCTTTAGATCCGTGAAACTTCTTATACAATTCATATCACATCCTTATATTTTTACATAGTTGAGAAGTTATATAATTTTGTATTTAAAGACTCAGCGCCCCTTCATTGTTTTCTCTTGGGATGGTTTGGCTTCTTTGCAATTCCACATAAATTGCAATATTTAAGAAAATTGTCTCTCAGCTGAGGAAACTATAATGGCTGAGAAGTGCCTAAAGAAATGTTCAACATCGTTAGTCATCAGGGAAATGCCAATCAAAAGAACCCTAAGATTCCACCTCACACCAGTCACAATGACTAAGATCAAAAACTCAGGGGACAGCAGGTGCTGGCAAGGATGTGGAGAAAGAGGAATGGTCCTCCATTGTTGGGGGGATTGCAAGTTGGTACAACCACTCTGGAAATCAGTCTGAGGTTCCTCAGAAAATTGGACATTATACTACCGCTTTGTGACTGTATAGCTCAAGGTGGCTACGTGACTTTGGGCTGCATGGCCACAGAAGCTTACCTCTAGGTGGCTGCTGTAAGATTATGAAATTGTTGGACAAAAGCCTCTCCTAGGAAGACCCTGGGAGCAATCACAGGATGTTTCAGCCTGAGCAAAACACCGGATGTTCCTGAGCAGATTCCTGAGAAGGGTTCGACCTTTTCAAAGAACATGTCCCCGGAAGACTGTTGCCTCTTTGTTTAAGGAGGATATCTTGCAGTTTAGTGATTCACCCTATATCCTTGGGCACTTCCCAATACTCCCCCACCCTAAGCTTCAGTTCCTGCTCCTAATCCTGCCTCAGAGCTTTAAATGCTGTACATTTCTCTCAATAAACGAGACCTTGACAACAGAACTTTTGCTTGGTCTCCTTCTCTTCACCCCCATTGATACACAGGTAGAAGGCCTCTTCGGGACCCTGAATAACTGGGTCCCCGCTGGCGGGGGCAAGTGGCGCCTAAACAGGGACCCCGAAGCACGGCCAACTACAGGACGATGGAGACAAGAGAGCTGCAGTGGGAATTGAGGACTCTTCAGGCTGTATTGCTCGTGCGTCGCTGGAGAGGGAGGTAAGGACCGGTCGAATAATTGTCCGATTGTCATGGGGAAGGCATTGTATAAGGAAGCTTGTTTCATAGGAGAAATCAAGTGCTCACTCAGGGAGAGAGGATTAAGAGTTAAGAAAACGAATTTAATCAAGTTCTTTTGTTTTATTGGTGAAAAGTGTCCCTGGTTAATTTTAAATGAATTTTTTTTGTCTTTGTGTCAGAAACTTGTCCTTGGTTTATTATTGAAGGACCAGAAATTAATTCCTATAGTTGGAATAAGGTTGGAAAGTGTTTAAATGTCTTATCCTAAGAAAAAGGATCCTAGGTGGTTCCGATTCAGGAGGTATTGTCTGTGTCTTTGTGTCTTTGTGTTTTGTGCCGGCTAAACTCTGGGTCTGTATTTGCTCTCGAGTTCTGGAGTTCTGGTTTTGCAGCTGCTCCCATCTCAGGCTGAGAGGGAGGATCATGTCTCAGGAGAGACACGAATGTGAGCGGTAGATGTGCCAGGGGCTCACCGATTGCCCTGCTCTGGGAGACGTCCCAGGAGGTGAGAAGGGACCCCAGGGACACCTGGGAGATTCCCGTCTGGGTGCTGGTGAGGATTCAGTGATTCTCATGGATTGGAGAAAAGACCCGCCTTTCCGGCTGTCTGTATTTCCAGAGTGGTCTTTGTCTGTGTGTCTTAGGTCTTTGTTTTGTGTTACTTGTGACTTTGACAATGGGAAGATTCTGGTTGGGAAGGAGGAGTGATGTGTAATCTGCTCCCCTTCATCTCTCTTTGGTGAGCTCATGGAAGCTCCCATCTGAATCAGTTCAGTTTTTGTGGCAATCTTGCGGTGGCCGCTTGTTTTTTGTTTTTGTGCGCACTTTTGTCTTTTTGTCTGTTAATCTTTTGATTGTCTTTCTGTGTGACTGAATGCTATTTGCCCTCTTCGGAAGACCTCTATTTTCTGGACTCTCTTTTTGTTTTCTCACCATCCCACTTGGGATGCTTGTTAGTGGCTGTTACAGGAAATCTATAATGCTTACTTGAGGAATGTGCTTTAGAAACAAGAATTTCATGTTTGCCCTGGGTTCCATTGGGATAAGTGTGGGGATAGGCTTGATTTCCATTGCAAATGATGTAACATTGCATATGTTAGTACTCCTAACACTTCTTTGGACTGTGCCTCAGGGATCATACCTGTATAAGTTTAGAAGGTTCAGATAGTGTCCAGATTGGAATCCTGATGCTAAAGACTTAGTAAGACACAAAAGAGAGTTGAGAATTACTTAGGGCTATCTTAAGGCAGAGTCTAGGTGCTGCAAGGGCAGCTACAAGGACATCTGCTGTTGCCCTGCAACACAAGGCTTATGGAGAATTCAGAATTGCCATTGACTCGGATATAGAAAGAGTAAAAAAGACTTTTTAGCTGACCTCCAAGAATTCCTAAACCCCCCCCCTCAGAGATAGTCCTTCAGAATGAAAGAAGATTAATTAGACCTGATATTCCTTAAAGAAGGAGGTCTGTGTGCTACACTAAAAGAAAAATGTTGCTTCTATGTAGACCATTCAGGAGTAATTAAAGACTCCATGAGTAAACTTAGAAAAAGGTTAGACAAAAGACAGAGAGACAGAGAAGCACATCAGGGATGGTTCGAGAGCTGGTTTAGTAGATCTCCTTGGATGACTACTCTGAAATCTTCCCTTATGGGACCCTTCTTAATTTTGCTTCTGTTTGTGATTATAAGTCCATGTGTGTTAAATAAGCTAGTTACCTTCATTAGAGAAAGAGTAAGTGCTATTCAGATTTTGATGTTACATCAGCAATATCATGTTTTAATTTAGTTCTATGATTAGAACTAGCCACGAGCAGAAGTGGGGAATGATAGGTAGAAGTTTTAAGGTTGCTCCCCAACCCCCAGACAAAGGTTCAGAGTAAAAAAAAAAAATTGGTTAGGCCCTGGAATTGTAAGTTCCAGGAAGCTTCTCCTAGGACCATAGAATGGGTAATTACATCGGCGGGTTTGACAACTTCCTCCCCGGAACTAGAGGACCATAAAGTTAAACAATCTTGAGAAACAGGAACCTCCTCCTTGTGATTTTTCACTGGTATTCTTGACATTTTCCAATGTTGTCCTTCCTACCCCCTTTTTCCCAACAGCAGTTTTTTGGCAGCAATATCCTCTTTACTGGTTACATTTACCCACCTCCTCAGCTAGGGTCCTTCCCACCCATCCCTTGCTGGTGGCATATGTCTTGGAAGAGAACAGTCCCATAAGCTCTTTGGAAGGGACCCTGATGCTTTAATCTTACCCTATAGCCCCTCCCAGGTCTCTTGGCTCAGTCAACTTGTAGAGGAATGGACAATTAGCTGCATTGCCTTTCAGGGTAAGATAGATAATCATTACTCCTCAGATAAGTTGATAACAGTTTTTTCACAAAATTACAGTCCCAGTGGTCTTTCCAAAGGTGATCACCCTATGTCTGGAGTCCACCTTGTCTTTACAGATGGCTCCTCTAATGGACAAGCCGCATTTTCCATAGATGATCAAATACAACAGTTCTCTATTCCTTTAGATTCTGCTCAGCTGGTAGAGCTTCAAGCTATCCTTGCAGTATTTTGTGCACTGCCAGATGCACCCTTTAACCTATATACAGATAGCTCATATCTTGCCTTTTCTATCCCCCTGTTAGAAACAGTGCCCTATATTCAGCCTACCACCAATGCTGCCCCCCTGTTTGCCACCTTACAAAAGTATATTCAGAGGTGTTCTTGCCCCTTCTTTGTGGGACACATCCGAGCACATACTGGATTGCCAGGCTCCATGGCCAATGGTAATGATGCCGTTGATCACCTCACCCGGCTTGTGGCCTTGGCCCAGGGGGCCTTCTCTATGCCCCTTAAACTTGCCCAAAAAGCACATGACTTACAGCACCTTAATGCACAAACCCTTAGGATTAAATATAAGATCACCCGTGAACAGGCTGGCCAAATAGTCTGTAATTGCAAAGGCTGCGTGATCCCACTGCCTGACCCCCACCTAGGGGTCAACCCCTGTGAGCTGGTTCCTGGAGAGCTCTGGCAAATAGATGTCACCCATCTTCCCTCCTTTGCTAAATTAAAATTTGTACACGATACCATTGATACCTTTAGTGGATTTATTTGTGCCTCTGCACACATAGGAGAGGCCACAAAAGATGTTATTGCTCATATACTCTACACATTTTCGGTTATGGGACAGCCCAAAATGCTAAAAACAGATAATGGGCCCGGCTATGTTAGTCACAAATTTAAACAATTTTGCTCCCAATTTCAAATAAAACATATTACAGGCATACCTTATAACCCTCAGGGACAAGGAATTGTGGAACAAGCCCATCAAACCCTTAAAAATACACTGTTAAAGCTTACTGCCCAAGAAACTCTTTATTCTCTTAAAGGCAGCGCTAAATTCTTATTGTCCCATGCCCTTTTTGTTTTAAATTTCTTAACCTTGGATAATCAAGGGTGTTCAGCCGCCGATCGCTTATGGCACCCCTCAACCAAGATGGATCATGCTCATGTTCTTTGGAAGGACCCCCCAACTGGACAACGGCAAAGTCCTGACCCCATGATAGTTTGGGGAAAAGGGTCTGCCTGTATTTATAATTCTAAAGAGGGAGGAGCCAGATGGCTCCCTGAAAGATTAATAAAGCTTTACAATAAATTCCAAACAAATTCCAAGATTGATAAAGCCTTATAACAAATTCCAGGGTGGCACCTGAGAAAAATGCATGTTTTCTTTTTCAGGGCAATGAAGCTCTACTGGATTCTACTGAAATTTCTCTTTCTAACTGTGCTGACATCTGGAACGTCAAGCCCCTATCAGGTGGAATTACACCTGGGTAATTATAAATGAGGCCCGAGATACAGCCTTTACCACCTCCCACACTGGCCCTAACCCCACCTGGCCACAATTAAGTCCAGATTTATGTAAACTACCTGCAGGAGGAAATTCTTACTGGGGCCTTGCAGACAAATACTTACCCCTAGATAAAGTCCCTCATGGGTCTAGTTTTAATGAAAGATATGTCAGTTGTGACACTGTCCATTGACGCACCAACATTAGGGAAACTGACTTTTACATCTGCCCTGAATCCCACAGAGATCGCTCCCTAAACTATAAGTGTGGATACAGGGATCAATTCCACTGTGCCTCCTGGGGGTGTGAAACCACAGGAGATACTTACTGACTGGAATCCCTCATCCACATGGGATTATATCACCGTGGATGTGGATACACAAAATAAACCTCACCACTGCACCAGTTGGTGCAACCCCTTGGTGATAATTTCACTCCCCAAGGAAATGCAAAAGATTGGACAAAGGAGCCACGAGGCATCTCCTGGGGCCTTTGCCTCTATCTGACTGGCTATGACCAGGGACTCTATTTTACCATAAAGTTACTCAAAGCTGTCCCTAGCACATACAGGGCTTCTATTGGACCAAACCCTGTCCTTCATAATTTTGTTCCCTCTCTGCCTAAAAAAGGCTCAGAGCCCAAAAACCCGGTGGCCACACAGGCCCCATAAGATTCCCTTGTGAGTACTACTGTCTTTCAGCCAACCATTCCTCCAGGCCCTATGCCATCCTCCAGAGTCATACTTTCCATCCTTAATGCATCCGCCTCAGCTTTACTTCTCCAAGAGCAGATAAACAATTCCTCCAAATATGTGGAATGTTGGATGTGCTTTTCTGCCTCCCCTCCATTTTATGAAGGCATTGCACTTTTTGGAGAATTTATTTATTCCAATGAATCCAATGTCCTATATGGAGGCTCTTTAGGATTTACCCTCACTGAGGTATCCGGGGTGGGAAGTTGTATTTTGGGAGAACATATGCTCCCTCCTCACCAGCTGTTAGAAATATGCAACCATACCTTGGTTGTTAACAAACATCATGAGTACCTGCTCGCCCTAAACCATACCTATCTGGCATGTTCATCAGGGCTGACTACCTATGTAATAATATCTGATTTCTTTTTTTTTTCAGTTTCAGTGGGCATCTTTATTGTTTAATAGATCAACTTCTCCAAACCTACAGCTGGAATCTCACCGTTATTTCCATGCTGTCATGAACAGTGACAAAGCTAACCAGAGGCTACATACAGCGAAGAGAGCTAAGCTTTTACAGCTCACTTCCTTTCACAGGCAGAGTATAAATAGATGCCCTCTACAATGCACAATGGTTTTAGTCACTAAGGAATTTAAATGGGATCTTGAACGTAGATGAATCCCGATGCAGTAAAGACGAGCTGAGATGCTGTGCAGCTGCTTAGGGTTCCTGGTGCTGCGTCTTGGCCACTAGCTGCACTAACACCAAATGGAGATGCGGAAAACACTAGGTCGACTTAGGGGCTGTGCACAGGAACCAAAGGCAGGAAAATACTAAACATTGCTGAGAGCATCCACCCCAGGAAGGACTTTACCTTCCAGGAGCTCTAGACTGGCACCGCCCCCAGTGCTCACATGGCTGACTTTATCCTCTGTGTTCCATTTGGCACAGCAAGTGGCAGTGTCTCCGCCTCCTATGATAGTGATGCAACCCCTAGAAGTGGCTTTCACCACCTCATCCATGAGGGACTTGGTTCCCCTGGCAAAGGCTTCCCATTCAAATACCCCAACAGGACCATTCCAAACAATCTGCTTAGCTCGAGCCACAGCTTCAGCATATTTCTTACTGCTCTCAGTACCACAGTCCAAGCCCATCCAGCCAGCAGGTATAGCGGAGGCCACAGTAGCTTGGCCAGTCTTGGCATTCTCATCAAATTTGTCAGCAGTGACAAAGTCAACAGGCAAGGTAATCTTCACACCATTTTTCTCAGCTTTGGACATGAGATTTTTGACAATCTTGGCTCCTTCTTCATCATACAGAGATGTGCCAATCTCCATGTTGTTGAGCACCTTAAGGAAGGTAAAAGCCATTCCCCCACCGATGATCATCTCATTGACTTTGTCTAGCATATTATTGATCAGCTGGATCTTGTCTGCAACTTTAGCTCCTCCCAAGATAGCCAGGAAGGGTCGCTCTGGACTCTCCAAAGCCTTGGCAAAGTAGTTCAGCTCCTTCTTCATCAAAAATCCACCAGCCTTCTGTGGCAGATTCACACCCACCATGGAACTGTGGGCTCTGTGTGCAGTCCCAAAAGCATCATTGACATAGACATCTCCAAGTTTGGACAGGGAGGCTCGGAAAGCATCAATTTTAGCTGGCTCAGCTTTAACCTTGTTCCCAGAAGCATCTTTTCCCTTCCCTTCTTCCTCTACATGGAAGCAGAGGTTCTCCAGGAGGAGGACAGTCCTAGCCGCTGGGTTGGCACAGGCATTCTCTACTTCTGAGCCCACACAATCCTTCAAGAACAGAACATCCTTGCCCAGCAAAGATTTGAGTTCTGCAGCAACTGGCTCTAAGGAGTACTTGTCGGGCATGGGCACACCATCAGGACGGCCCAGGTGGCTCATAAGCACAACCGACTTGGCTCCATTGTCCAAGCAGAATTTGATGCTTGGGACAGCAGCCTTGATCCTTTGGTTATTCGTTATCTGGTTGTTCTTCATAGGAACATTGAAGTCCACCCTCATCACGACCCGCTTTCCCTCCACGTCCAGCTTGTCCAAAGTCAGCTTGCTAGAAAGCGACATTTTGGCAACACCGTGAGGTCGAGAGGCCCGGAGGAGAGGAAGAGGACAATATCTGATTTCTTACAGCAGCGCGATTATTGCGTATTAGTACAATTACTCCCCAGACTCAGCATTCATGAGCCACAAGATATCTTGGATTTTTGGGATAGAAACCCTGGTGCACCCCATCGAGAGAAGAGAGAGCCTATATCAGCCATCACTCTCGCAGTCCTCTTGGGGTTAGGAACAGTAGGGACAGGAAAAGGCATCGCTTCTCTTGTGACTTCCCAACAAAATCAACAACGCTATCATTTACTCAGCGCTGCAATTGACCAGGACCTAGCTGAGCTGAGAGAAGGCTTAGCCCATTTAAAAGATTCTGTTGCCTCCCTTTCAGAAGTAGTACTGCAAAATAGAAGAGAGCTTGATTTGCTCTTCCTACAACAAGGAGGACTTTGTGCAGCCTTAAAAGAGAATGCTGTGTTTATGTAGATAAGACTGGACTTGTAGAAACAGTCTAAGAAAAGTGAGAGATAGCCTGGAAAAACAAAAAAGGGAGAGAGAGCAACAGGAGTCCTGGTATAAAAACTGGTTCTCCACATCCCCATGGCTCTCTACCCTGTTGCCTTCAATTTTGGGATCCCTTGTGGGCCTATTTTTGTTGATTTCCTTCAGTCCTTGGGCCTTTCAGCGACTTACACGCTTTATTAAATCACAAATAGATTCTGCTTTGCCTAGAAATTCTGTTTCAGTACATTATCATCGCTTGGAGACCGGAACAGCTGAGGAGAACCAGAGAGACAACGAACAAGATGTCTTATCGGGAGAGGCTCAATTTCCACAATCTCTTAAATTAATGCCATCTGGCCCCTACTTTTTCGCCTCTGGGCTTGAGTAAGAGGAATAAAAAAGATGACCCAATGTAGCCATCCTCAGTGACGGGCAACTTCCTCTGACCCTTGACCAATCTAAGACACGGAGCCTTGAGGGCGACAAGGTAATCCTATGACGGATAAGGCTAGGGTTCGAGAGGTCGATCCTAAGACAGAGGTGGCTGCACCCCGTTTAAACATACGGGCCGGTCAAATGCTCCTCTGCCCAGTTTCTCCCCCAAAAAACACACACGTATAGCCCAGAACGGTGTGTTACAGCATAAGTTCATTCCTAGCCATTGGGGTGCAGTCCTAACTGCAAGAGTGGCTTGCCATGGCCGAGCTGGGCACTCTGTGAAGCATGTCTGATCTCTCTCAGACCACTACTTCCACCTAATGGTCTTTTATAAAAGAAAAACGGGGGAGATGTAGGGAGCCGTATTGGATTTGAGCCTGGCTGCTCTGTGACTGTATGGCTCAAAGTGGCTACGTGACTCTTGGATGCATGGCCACAGATGTTCAACCTTGAAATGACTGCCATAAGTCTTGAGAGTGTTGGACAAAAGCCTCTCCCATGAATTTATGGCACAGAAAGATAAATTTCACAGGACGTTTCAGCCTGAACAAACACCAGACGTCTCCGGCGTCTCCATCCATGACCTCTTCACCTTCTGCTCTCGCTGCTGGAATGCCCTCCTCCCTCCATCCTTTGTGTTTCACAAAGGACACTCCCCCTACCTGAAAGCCTTAAAACCTGTAATGTTCACCCCAATAAATGAGACCTTGACAACAGAACTTTTGCTTGGTCTCCTTCTTCTCTTCACCCCCATTGATACACAGGTAGAAGGCCTCTTCGGGACCCTGAATAACTGGGTCCCCGCTGGCGGGGGGCAGAAGAGCCTTATAGAAGAAGGGGAGGGGGATGGGATAGGGGGCTCATGACCAAGAAACTGGGAAAGTGAATAACATTTGAAATGTAAATTAAAAAATGTCCAATAATTTAAGAAAATCTCAAAAGAGAAGAGAAAAGAAAAGAAAAGAAAAGAAAGAAAAGTTAAGAAAAGTAAATTGTCCCACAGAGTTGCTAACACAGCTGAGGCTGGCCCAGAATTTATAACCACCCTCCCCCTAGCCTCTGCAGGTAGAATCCTGGAATTTCAGATCTGTGCCACCATACCCTGTTCTGTTCTTTACATAACATTTTCAAAACACAAACTAAAGGAAAGATTGACGAAAGAGGCGGTTGTCGTTGTCTTTTGATTTTTATACTAGGAGAATGCATTTGGTAAGGAAGCAGGTGCTTAGGAAGCAAGAGCTAAAGGCACTTGCTCTTATGTAAGGCTCCCTGGTGCTTCAGACTCAAAGGGCAGCAGCCACGTGTGAAAAAACCTGCACAGGAAGCCTGAGAAAAGCAAGCAGAGTCTTTTCCACCAACTGAGGGCCCTCAGGCCAGCCACACTGTCCTTGGTACCAAGGTCAGAGCTCTGGCTCCCCAGTGGTGCAGCACCGGGTTCAGGCACCTTCTTGCAGGAGGGCTCCTGGAGCGTTGGCCTGTACTGTGCTTCCTGCTTGTGCGGGGTCCTCCTCTCCCACCAACGCCTCTGGTTTCTGCCTTCCAGGACAGAGTGCAGTCGCCTTAACTGTGGCTTTTGCACTGTGTTACCATTTCCCACCGCGGGCTCGCCAAGCCTGCCGCCTGCCATGGAAGCAATTCCTCCTGCACAGCTCTGCCTTCACTAGATGGTAACTCTCTTAATGACAGGAAGCAAGACTGAGGGTTTTTCCCAGGCGACGATGCCATCAGGCTGGGGTTCTGCCTCTTCCTCCTGAGGTATCCCAAGTGTTTTCCATGAACACAAACCAGAAATTCGATTCCATGGCACAAACAGCATTCACACGCACACGCACACACGCAGGCACGCAGGCACGCACGCACGCACAAAAGGACTAATAAAGAGCCACGGCGTTTTATATCGCAGTCTGCTGCGGTTTCTCTGCTTCGGTTTTTCTGTGTTACAAGGTTTAGGACAGTTGTGCTTGTTTAACAGCTGGGGAATAATGAGGCTCACTCAGTCTGCACTACCAGTCTGTTCTGCCTTTTTTATAGTCTACACAGAGGTTGGAGAGCAGAACTCTTCTGGGAATTTACCAAGTCTCACCCCCTCATCCCACCCCCCCCAAAATAAAACAGAAACTCGCAGAAAAAAAGATATAACTTTATATCATTACCGAAAACAAATTTGGCCCCGAAAAAGGAAACGGAGAGCCCATCAGCTAAGAAGAAGAAAACAAAAATTTGCAAAGAGCACAGAGAAAACGGTATAATTTATAACGTTATGGAAAAACCAGAAAAGAAACTTGGCTGGGAAAGAGGAAACAGGGAACCTGTTAGCCAGAAAAAGAAAACCCCCAAACTCGCAAAGAGCACAAAGAAAAAGGTATAATTTATATCGTTGCTAAAAACCCAAAAACAAACTTCGTCGCGAACGAGGAAATAGGAAGCCAGTCAGCCAAGAGGAAGAAAACACAAAAACTCGCAAAGAGCGCAGAGAAAACGGTATAATTTATATCATTGCTAAAAACCCGAAAACAAAGTTGGCCGCGAAAGAGGAAACAGGAAGCCAGTCAGCCAACAGGAAAAAAACACAAAAACTCGCAAAGAGCGCAGAGAAAACGGTATAATTTATTTCGTTGCTGAAAACTAGAAACTACCAAAACCAAACTTGGCCACGAAACAGGAAACAGTGAGCCTGCCGGCCACGGAGAGGAAGGCAAGGCTGTGCTGGGCGGACCCAAAAGCACCTAGAAGGGTGCACACTGAGGGAGGGAGGCTCTGGTGGATGGCCAAAAGGACTGGGCCCGCTGTCTGGCAAAGCGGGCCTCATGCTGGCCCAAGGCTAATCCGGATTTAGCAACCAAATTCCTCTGCAAACTCTTGACCATGGCCAGGGAATAAACACCCAGAGAAATCCAAAAACCAGAACTGGCTGCCTCCTTGCTGCGCAGGGCCCAGGCAGACCCTTCTGTAAGGGGAAGGACGCCCGCTAGGACAAGAAAAAGTCGCTGGCACGGTTTAATTTCTGCAACTTTACAGCAAATAGAAACATTGCCTTTTGACTAGGGTAGCAATTCCAGTGAAAGGACAGAAAGCTAAAGGAATCAGATTCCAGGAGACATTTATGCTTGCCAGACAAATGATTTTGTCAAGGATTAAAAGCCTAGTATGAGGTTCTTAAAGCTCTTCAAAACATGGACACTACCTTGAAAAGGCAAACGTTGGATAAAATTCGATGGTTTATTAAAAGGGTATGTATAATTAAAAGATGCAGATTTGGGGGAATTGATCGCATCTTATTTAAAAGATGGACTTTCACTCAAAAGGGTTGACTTTGTAACAATGCTCCCATCTAAGGAGACCGCTGAGCATTTATTTAAAGAACTGGCTTTACTTCAAGATTCACACTGCGCCAGGTGTGAGGAAGCAAGCCTTTTATGCCAGCACTTAGGATGCAGAGGCAGGCTGATCATTGTGATTCAAGGCCAGATTGGTCAGAGGGTGGGAAGGGGCAGAGGTGGAAGGAGGGGGGAAAGGAAAGAAGAAAACTGAAAGACAGAAACTCAAGACACACGCGCGCGCGCACACACACACACACACACACACACACACCAATTTTCTTTCAATCTATTAGATTGAGTTTTTAAATCTTTACATGTTTTAATTGAAATGTAACTACATTGCTTTTGCTCCTTTTTCCTGCCTCTAAGACTTTCCATGTATCCCAATGGTCATGGCCTCACAGCTTCTCCAGCCCTGGCTCTCCTTCGCTTTCTTAAAGACTGCCACTCTGACGGGGATGAGAAGGAATCTCAGAGTAGGGTTAGTACCTCCCCTGCTGGCCAGTCAGGATGAACAAGCCCCTCCCCCGTGTGGATTGGCATTTGCCCTTCAGCCTCTGAGGACAGGCTGTGCACTTGTCAGGCATGTTGTTGGTTTAGTGGTTTGGTGCTTTCCTCTTTAAAGCCCTGGCTTCTTAGTGTCTTCTAGAAAGGAATCCTCTTCCAGATGAGACGCTATCAGCAAGTTTCTCCCACTGCAACATTTGAACATTCCCTTTGCTGGGTCTAAAGTTTTCAGTTTCATAGTGTTCCACTTGCCAGTTGGTGGCACTGTTTCCTTAGAGACCAGAGTCCTATTTTACAGGTGTGGGTATCCTGAAGCGTTTTGGCCCCTTTTTTCTGCCAGCCTTATGAGTTCCTTCGGGAATCACAGGAAGGTCTTGGGTACTTCTCAATTGCTGTCCTTTATAGGGTGACAGAGAGAAATCTAGGTGTGTTATACTTGTTGCCACTCAGCTTTTCAAGGACCGTGTGTCAAAGGTACTGTCCTTTCCCAAAAGAATATTTTTTGGCACCTCAGTTTAAAAAAAAAAAATCAGGTGTTGCTTCTGGCATGGGATTTGTTACGGAAGCTCAGGTTTGATCCATGTATCCGAGCACCTGGTTGTCAGCACCCTGAGAGCTCTTTCTATTAGTAAGTATGTTTCTACTAGTTCTCCCAGAAAGGCACATCTTGCACTGTTTCTTTTAGGAACGTTTTGCTGTCCTCTATACGTTGTGATTCCACGTGAATCAATTCCAATTGCAATGTTTAAGAAAATTACCACCAAGTCTGCCTGGGTGGCTGTGTATGCCTGATAGTGGCTGTGCTGAAGTGACTGGCCTGAACTTTGCAGCCACCCTCCTCCTTCCCCTGCAGGCAGAGTGCTAGGGTTACAGGTCCACACCTGCACACCCAGTACTGCTCTGTATAGAACATTTTAAAACGTAAGATAAACAAAACTCTGGCCAGGACGCCAGGGGCGGTTGTCAATGATTTTTTTATTGGAAAGGAAGGTGTTCGGCAAGGAAACAGGTTTGCATTGAGCAGTAGCACAAAAGTGCCTGCTATTCTCTAAGGCTCCCTGGTGCCAACCCCTGAAGAGTAGCAGTCAGTCGGCAGGAAAACACTGAAATGGGGCCTGACAAAAGCGTGCTTCTTCTCCACGGCTTGCAGGAGAGCCACCCACACTAACCAGGGCTCTTCCACTAAGAGTCCTTGGAGTACTGCTTGAGGCATTGAGGCACCTGGCGTGGGGACCCTGTTTTGGGAGGGAGGATTGCTGTAGCACAAGTCTGCCAGGGCTACCACGGGGTTCTCCCCTACGAACACAGCCTTTAGGTTCTGGCTTCCAGGAAAGAAGGCAGGCACTGAGCTCACTCTGTGCTCTGCCAGAATCAATTTCCCAGAGCTAGCCCACCACCAGCCTGGGGAGAGCTTCCCCCAAGAGAAGCACACTGAGGGGAACTCTCCTGAGGCCAGGAATCAAGATAGAGGCCATTTGTTGTTGATTTTGGGGGTTCTTTTTGGTTTTTGTTTTCTGTTTTAAATCTTTGTTTTTCTGTTCCTTGTTTCTTCTTTTCTGTTTTTAGGTTAGGACCCCAGAAGTTGGGGTCTTTGTCACTAATTTACCTGAGGCATTCAAAGCCCCTTTCACTCTCACAGACCACAAACTCCGTTCTTTGGTATAAACTGTACGGACACCAGGGAGAGCCTTGTTTGTGGCCCCTGAAGAGGTTTTCCTGGTCCAGTTTTCCCGACTACACAGGTTAGGAAAGCAGAGCTTGCTCAGCAGCGTGTATCCTGAGGCGCAGCCTGGCACACAGACAGCTCTGCTTCTTGTATTCTCTATCCAGGAACAGAGGGCTGAACCACGGTGGCTATTGACAACTGCAGGTTTGCCAAGCCACAAAAAAAGATGGTGTGGGGGAAGTGGGGACCAAAAACTCTAAGGAAACATGGGTGGGTTGGTGTCTCTATTGCTTCACTGGGGTTCCTGTCTGGATACAGGAAGTGGCCTCTTCAGGTTCCATATCTCCAATGTAGTAAGTCACACCTAAGGTCACCCTCATTGACATTTGAACACCTCCCTTATCCCAGACCATACATCATCATGCAGATACCCCCCATCACCTCACCCCTACCAGCTGCAAATCTCCATTTTCATGGCCGTCTAGGTATTTCTCCTGTTCTTCCCCATACCTGATCATGAATCCCCCATTCTCCTCTTCCTCTCCCTCCCTCCCTCCCAGTTCTCTTCCTCCGTCATTCTTTTTTATTCCCTCTCCTAAGTGAGATTCAAGCTTCTTTGCTTCGGCCTTCCTTCTTGTTTAGCTCTTTAGGTCTGTGCAATGTAACATGGTACCTGTATTTTATGGCTAACATCCACTTATAAGTGAGTGAGTACCATGCATGTCATTGGGGACTGGGTTACCTCACTCAGGATGATATCTTCAACTTCCTTCCATTCATTTGCCTGCAAAATTCATGGTCTTGGTTTTTAATACCTCAATAGTATTCCACTGTGTAGATGTACCACATCTCTTTATCTATTCTTCAGGTGATCGACATCTAAGTTGCTTCCAGTTTCTTGCTATTACAAAGAAAGCTGCTATGAACTTTGTGAGATGTTGGGCCATATTTTGGGTATTTTTCCAGGAGTAATATAGCTGGGTCTTGAGGTAGAACGATGCCTAGTTTTCTGAGAAAAATGCCAAATTGATTTCCAAATTGCTTGTAGAGATTTGGACTCCCACCAGCAATGGAAAAGTGTTCCCCTTGCTCCACATCCCAGCCAGCATGTGCTGTCACTTGAGTTTATGATCTTAGCCATTTTGATGATTATATGATGGCACCTCAGAGTATTTTGATTTGCATCTCCCTGATGACTGAGGGATTTGAACATTTCTTTAAGAGCCTCTGGCCATTGGAGATTCCTCTGTTGAGAAATCTCTGTTTAGTTCTGGATCCCACTGGAGGGAGTGGGGGTTGGCTTGTTGGTGTCTAACTTCTTGACTTCTTTGTAAATTTTTGACATTAGCCCTCTATCAGATGGAGGGTTGGCGAAGATCCTTTCCCAATCTGTGGGCTGCTGAGTTGACCTATTGACAGCATATTCTTTGCCTTACAAAAGCTTCTTAGTTTCATGAAATCCCATTTATCAGTTGTTGATCTTGGAGTCTGAGTCATTGGTGTGCTGTTTAGGAACTTGTCTCCTGTACCAATGCGTTCAAGAGTATTTCCCTAAGACCTTTATGTTTGTCAAACATAAATGATTCTAGAATTTGCCAGAAGTTCAGTGTCTAGTATACAAGGTGCTTAGAAACTGCCTCTCATCACTCAATGGACACTAAATTCAACTTCTGTGAAAATATATGTTTGATTAAAAGGATCTTAAAAGTGGAATTTCCAGGAAATAATATTTAATTTATAAGATGGACTTTTATTCACAGGTTTGCTCTCCATAAACAATGATGCATTTTAAAAAGACCACACACCCTGTATTTAAAGAGCTGACTTATTTAATGTATGGACATCTGGCCATTACCCACCCTTCCTGGTCTTGGCTTAGCCATCACCCACCACAATCTATTATCTGGTCTTCTCTATAGAGGGATCTAAAGGCTTCCATCCAGAAGACAGAAAAGAAATTCTTCTCACAGCTAAAACTCTGAACCCCGTAGGGCAGTGGAGAACTTCAGTAAGAACAAGCCTTCAGTATGCTTTGCTTGGCAAATGTATGTACATGGGATGTCTCAGTTGTAAAATGTTGTACCACAACAATTTTGCTTCCATAGAAAGTGCTCTGTGGAAATTAACCTCTCTTGCGGATGACTCCAGACTGTACCATGAGAATTTCCTTTGTTTTCTTCATCTCCCGCCCCCTTGAAAACCACATTCCATTCAACTCCATCGTTTTCTGGATGAACCTGAGACCCACCAGAGAAGGGAAGAGAATGAGCCATCAAGACTGGATGGAGATCTCCTCAGTGACTTCTAATTCCTTCCCTCCTCTTCTACTGTTGTGTGCCTTCATCCCTTGGGGAAAGCACCTACTCACCCCAGTGGGGAACCCATAATAGGTCAAAGTAAGAATAACATCAAAGTCCAACTTGTTTTACTGGAGTTACAGGAAATTGGTGAGCAGAGGTTGCTGACAGGAATATGGGTGAAAGGACTTACTGACAGGGACAGAAATGACCCAAACCTACCTTAGCATAAGTGATGGCTTACAGAAGCTGGAAACATGGTGCTCTCTGCACAGCCTCCAGAGCATCTTGACAGGTTGGAGGGTATCTTTGATAGCTCAAGTGGGTTGAGCCTCTTACATGCAGGTCAGCTGGTTTGAAAATGTCTCTCAGCAGTCTTACTGCTTAACTACAGGGTTTGCTCAAAAAACAATTTTTCACCACACCTCTCTTCTTTGCCATCCATTTTCACTCTGGCTTTACCTAAGATCATCATTAGTAGGGAAACTTAGCACCTCAGAAGGAATGGGCCAGACACGCCTACTGAATTGCTCCCCTGAAGAAGTGAACACATTTCAGTTTAGTCTGGAATTGAGAGTGGTCAGAGGTGTGTCAAAGGAACAAGTTACTCTTTGGAGTACAGCACAGGAGGACATTTGCAAGACAACTTAGTGAGTGAAGGCGTTCACCACCAGTCCAGATTATCTGAGTTTGATCCCTGGGACCTACATGATGGAAGGAGAAAGCCAACTGCTGCAGATTGCATCATTGTCCTATGACCAAAACACACACACTCACGCACTCACACTCACACACACACACACACACACACATGGACATGCACACATAGTTTTTAAAAATATCCTAAAACAAGGTCAGTGTATAGTATAATAACCTTTATGTTTCAGTGCCCAAGACATGAAAATTAATCAAAATCACTCTTGCAATGTCAAGGCAAGAGATGACAAAATAGCAAAAAGAAAAAAAAAAGGATTCTTCTTGGAGTACAAAACATGAGCTTAGATTGAAATTTTATTGTATAAAACTATGAGAAGAAGATTAAACTATTTGGCTTGTGATAGAACAGTGAGGAAGGAAATGTTAGCATGCCAAAGTTGTTTCCATTAGGAAAAATCCACCAGAATAGAGAGCCCTGTGATGCCGACTGTCTTGCCTTCTCTAATCTCATGCCTTCTTCTCACAGCCTCTGGAGTTTTATGGCATCTTTGGCTAAGGGGCCTGTAGCTTCCAAGTGGGCAGGACCTGTCCTTGTTAATGAGGAGATACAGAAGTGATATTGCAATCATTTCTTATTGCCTGAACACAGGAATTATACAACCTCACCAGGGCTCTGCCAGCTCTTAAGACCTCTCTTCCCTCTAAAGCACATGGAGTTTCCTGTGACGGAGACACTGTGATATTTAAGTAATGACTTAAACTGCTGTTAGTGTAACAAACAAGGTTACAACAAACGTGGTGATAGCCACCCATAAGGGCTCGCATGGCAGGACCTCTTCTCACAAAACACTCCTGTTTCAGTGAGCAGGAAAACCCCAGCTCTTTCTGTTACAAGAGCCAGTGGGTTTGACCAGAAACAGGATGTGAGAGCTACAGTGAGCAAAGTAGAAAAAGGACTAAAATAGAAATTAGGACCTTAAGGCTGGAGGCGTAAACTCAGGATCACCACAGGAGGGTTGGCAGTAGCCTGAGAGCTGAGTCAGGAAAGGGAGGGCAGGAGTTTATATAGGCATAAAGGCCATGGCTGGAGAGACAGTGGGAGAGAGCACAGTGACTCATAAACTGTGACCCCTCCAAGCCCCACTTAACTGGACTTTGGATGATGACAAATGATGACTTTGTCATTGTGACAACTGCTCTGTTCTTTCACAAAGGCTGCATTCCATTAATGTACCAAACATTTGTCAGGAAGCTGGTAATGGTACTCCTGCCCTGCAGTCCACACTCTGCTCATGGAGAGAGATGTAGGCAAACTCCATCAGAAATGACATGTGAGGACTTAGGTGTCTCCACCACGGGACAGAAACAAATACAGTCATCTCAATTCCATTCTTCTCTCTTCAGCCTTCACACTATTTCTCTTAAGTTGGCAGTTAATCGCAGAGGGAGCATAGGTTAAGACTATCAGGGATATACATGTAAGTTTTACATATAGAAGGCATTTCATATTGATATGCTAAAGAGTACTATCTTAGGGTTTTATTGCTGTGCAGGAAGAGACACGATGACCATGACAACTCAGTTTAAATTTAATTTTATTATTATTCTTTTTTACTTATTCACTCTGCTCACATCCACTGACTCCTAGTCACCTCCTCCCACATCCTTCTCCCCTCCCCTTCTCCTCTGGGCAGGTGCAGAAACCCTGGCTATCCCCCAACCAACACCATGGCACTTCAGATTTCTGACAGTATAGATCCTTCCTCTCCCTCTGAGGCCAAACAAGGCAGCCAGTAGAACATATCCTACTTACAGGCAACAACTTTTGTGATAGCCCCATCCCCCACACTCAGATCAAGTTGAGGACCCACATGAAGGCTAAGCTGCACATCTGCTACCTATGAGCAGGGAGGCCTAGGTCAAGCTTGTGTGTGTTCTTGGTTAGTGGTTCAGACTCTGAGTTCAGGTTAGGTTGGTCTTCCTGTGGAGTTCCTATCTCCTGAGGAACCTACAATCCTTCTTTAGATTCTTCCAAAAAAATTCCCAAGTCCATTCACTATTTGGCCCTGGCTGCCTGAGTAAGCGCCTGGGTGGAACCTCTCAGAGGACAACATGTTCTGCAAGTATAACATAGTATCAATAATAGTATTCGGGATTGGTGCTTGCCCGTGGGATTGGTCTATAGTTGGGCTGGTTATGGGTTGGCCATTCTCTCAGTGTCTGTTCCCTCCTCCATACCTTCGTCAGGTGTAGACAGGATAAAGTATGGGTTGAAAGTTTTGTGGGTGTGTTATGTGTCTATTGCTCCGCTGGGGTTCCTGTCTGGTTTCATATTCACAATGGAGTGAGTCACAGCTAAGGTCATCCCATTGATTCTTGGGGAACCTCCCTTGTCTCAGGCCAGATACCCCCTGCCTCCTCACCCCTAGAAGCTGGAGATTTCCATTCATTTGCATGGCCACCAAGCCATCTCTCATGTCCTGCCCTCCATCTGATCCTGGATCCCCCATTCTGCTACCCATCCTCCCTCCACCCTAGTTCTCTTCCTCCATCTGTCTACTACAACTATTTTCCCCCAGAGACCATTGAGTAGAGAGTTGTTCTGATTCCAAGAGTGTGTAGGATTTCTGTTTCTCTTCTTGTGGAAGCCCAGATTTAAATCTATGGTGGTCTGACAAGATACAAGGGGTTATTTCAATTCTCTTGTATCTGTTGAGGCTCACTTTGGGATCAACTATACTCTCAATTTTGGAGAAGGATCCCTGAGGTGCTGAGAAGAAGGTCTATTCCTCTGTGTTTGCCATTGAGTTACATTCACAGTCACTACCATGGCATTCTGTCATTGAATTCAGGGAAAATACAGAAAGCAGCTATCCTAAAAGAAATATCAATTGAAAGTGTTTGATAAATTGATTTAGCAGCTGCATCTGTTGATATAATTAATATATAAGCTAAACCCAGCACCACTCCTGATGTAAATATATCAAATACATAAGGAGAAATATTGCATGATATAAAATAACAGATAAATATATATTAATTATATTTTTAATTTTTTCAGATTAATATACTTACATCATTTTACCCTTTCCTTTCTTCCCTCCAAAGCCAGGGCTACAAACAGAAATACTGTCTCAGGAAAAAAGTTGGGGTCTAGGTCATACAGAAACTACATGGGTAATGGCTAACTCATTTAGTTTTTAAATATGAAAATTGTACCAAATTTGAATGCTCACTTGGTACAGAGAATCTAGAACTAGGTTCCAACTACTAAAGTTCTAAGTGGGCACACGACTGTTTTTGTTTTATTTTGTTGGTTGGTGTTTGTTTTTCTTTGTTTTAGATGTGATATCTCTGTGTTGCCCTGGTTGTACCAGAACTTGCTCTGTTGGCCAGGCTGTCCTCAAACTCACAGAGATCGGCCTGCCTCTGCCTCCTAAATGGTGGCATTAAATGTCTGCATCACCACTGTCCCTCTGAGCAGGACAACCAACCTAACTATTGTTCTCTGGGTTCACTGCTCATTTCTCTATTCCAAGAAATCTAGGGATTTACAAATCCTTTACACAGTATTCCACTTTCACTTTGACAGGATTAGGCTCCAAAAACATTTGCTATAAGAAGTGTTATTCTTTGGACTTTGGAACCTGCCCTAAACTCCAGCAGAACACTCTATAAAAGCAGCTTCTGGTCTGGAGAGCATCAGCTGCTTAACTCTGCTGCTTGGTTGGGAACTGAAGCCATGGCTTACTTTGCATAGGCATTGGAAAAGTTCCATGGAAGAAAGCACCACCCAGAGCCCCACAAGCTGCCAGACTTGAACCTAGAACTGGCCTGGGACTGGGTAATGGATAATTTTGAGGCCCTGAGCCATCACTCCTGCCAGCACCCCTGGTGCTGTGGACCTGGGAAACCCAGCACAGCCTCACTGATGGATGAAGCTGCATTTGGGGATGAAAGGGGACAGAAACGCTGCAGAGAGCCACATGTTGAGGAGCCAATGGATGAAACTGCAGAGCGACTTTGGGGTCATCAAGATGTAGGAGCCACTTCCAGGAGAAGGGTTCAATGGACTTTGGACCAGCTGAAAGGTGACTACACCCACAGCAGTGGAGAGATGCTTGCCCCACATGAATCCTGGAGCCAAGGGGGCTCCCAGAAACGACTCAAAACTGAGACTGACATGAGAGAGGAATCAGGAAAGGAAAGACACCCAAGCATTGTGGACAGCATACGCCTTGAAATCCTTCAATATATTTGGGAGGCTCCAGAAAAACATGGACCAAGAGCCTCATGCTGCCTCTGAGGACTTAAAGACTGTGCCCTATATGCCCTGGAGCTTTGAAGTCTCTTTATTTTGTCCTCTTGACTGTTTAGTTGATATCTTATGGATATTTTCTTAAATGCATGTAGAATCATTACATTCTGATGGAAACTGTACATAATTAAAATCTTTCCTCCCCACCACCTGTGTAATTGTATTTCAGGGGCAAAGACAGGATTCGAATCTGGAGTAGAAAGTGGTCACTAATCAAGTCAGAGGATTTTTGCTGTGGGCAGGGTTTCATTGAGCATGGGATATGGACACTAACAGGCTTGGTAGGGACAAAAGAGTGGTCCACTCACTAGGATTTCTTAAGTATGGTTTTCCAGAAGAGGGTAGAGTGCAAGTGTGGGTACATGAGTTGGTGGTTGTAAGTGATCTGCAGGTTATAATGACAAGAAAGGGACAATCTGATTTTACATCTTCTCAATTGGCCACCCAGAGATGACAGAATATCAGGTTCAAGCAAGAACAAAATATTTCCCTTTAACCCCAGCCCTTTTCTGACGTTACTGTGTGAGTTTGACTGCCAGACCCAACAAATGGGGTTCATGAATGGGGTCCAAAGTACAGCAAAAGGTCTCTAAGGTTTATCTGAGGCTTATAATTAAAAATGTGGATTCCCAGAGCCCGGAATGCTTGTATACACCTTTAATTCCAGCACCTTAGAGTCAGGCAGATTTCTGGGTTCAAAGTCTGTCTGTCCCACATAGTAAATTCCAGGACAGCATGGACTACATAGTGAGACCTGTTTCAAAAGGGAAGGATTCTTTATGTGTTGGGTACAGAGTTTCACCAACAAGAATTTCAGGTGGTCAGGGTCTTTGATAATCTGAGCTCTTGCAAGGGTGTGGGGTGGTGTCTGTGTGCAGAGAGAAGGAGAAGATAAGTAGCAACTCTCAGAACAAAGAAATAAATCCCTAATGCTAATAGACTTTAGAGGAGAGGTTCCCTGAGCTGAAGACATCAGTAACGGAATTGGACACAATGTAAAGCAGCAACTGAGACAGCCAATCATGTTGTCCCACTCCGGGAGTGAAACAGCCTAGGGAAGTTGTTAGGTAGGATGTGAGGTCTGGCTAATCCCCTGTACAATAGCAGTCCCTGGGGTTTGAGAGTTCAGAGATGCCTGACTTAGAAGGGCAGTGGAAATCCAAGCACTATGGTGGTTCAGATGAGACATGTGTACCTGGGTTCTGTAGCAGGTAATTTTTCTTTTTGTCCTCTTTGTATTTGTATGTTTGGGCATTCTCTGTTCATCCTTAGTCTTTTTATCTGTTTATCTTAGTATGGCTGGTTTTCTCTAGAACACTTTATCAGAAAAAAAATCAACCACCAAGGACCTGAACCATCATTTTAAAAGGCAGCAACTTGCTTCACTGAAAGTACATCTACTCCCCCATAAAAGTCCTGCCCCGTGCCCTCCTTCCTGCTTTACTCACTGTTCTTGATGGATGGATTTCCATGAGAAGTCGTAATGCTGAAGTCTCCTGCTGAGTGGGAAAGCCCTTCCTGTACTCCTGAGTTGGAAGGAAAAAGGTGCTGTACTTGGTGCTGTAGACAGGTCCATGATCTCCCAAGTCTCTTTCAGATTCCCACCTTGGCTTGTTTACTTTAAAACATCATTAAATGAGATATATAGGCATTTACATGTATGGGTACAATGTACTTCAGTGTCTTAAAGAACAGGTAACCATGACAAGTTGTAAACAAAGTAACTACACTGGACATTTCTGAGTTAAATAACCTTCCCAAAATCTAGGCTCCATTCTCTGGGAGATCTCGGAGATCAGTCTGTAAACCTTGTGTTTAAGGTACCTATTTAAGACAGGACACCTGTGTCCAATACTTTTCAGGATGTGTTTGAAGTTCACCTAGGGGTCAAAAAGGGTGGGTAGGCAGGGAATCTAGTTCTTACTTCCCTTGGGACCTTCTGTTTGTCCTCACAGTCCTACTAGATTCCACAAGGACAGTGCAGCAGGTCCAGTGTTAGCATGCCCATGGCTCAGTGACCAGGCTGGAAGATTCCAGAGCTTAAGTGCCCTGGATCCAACCAATCAGTCCTGGTCACTAGGGTGGCTGTTTTTATGACCTGCAGATACTCAAGCTATATCTAAGCCAAATACCTTCTCCAAACCAGCTCTAACACAAAATTTTTACAGGCCATAAATTCACTAGAAAAATAGTCCATATTTGTTTAGTATGTATTCCAGCTCCAGGGGATCTGAACTGAAAAGGCTCCTATTTGTTTACATTTATACTTAACAAGATATTACGATGCCCAGAAATCAATCAAGGCTGGAATAGAGAGTGCTGAACTTTGAGTTTCAAGATAATCCCCACTCGACTTTACAACCAAATTATTTTTTGCCATTTTTGTACTACTAACAGAAGTTCTGCAAAAATGTCTGGTATTTTGTACTGTTGATGAAGTATTGAAGGTATATTCTCCCAGGTCTGTTCTTTACAAAAACATAATAGAAGGCTATTATCTCTCAGTGAATCTAAGTTATATTATCTGAGAATTTCCAACTCTTTTGAAAGGTTCAGGTGATGTGAATTAAAGAAAATGTTAAAAATTCAAAGGAAAACATGCTGTACAGTGCTTACATTATTTTCTACAAACACTTCTTGGAAACATGAAGTTCAGAGAGCAAATTAGAAGATTGTAAGTGATGATACTTAAGTGTTTTATTACACTGACATCTGCGTGGTCACTCTCTAGCATGGTACATGACTTACCTCACAGGTTAGGATGTAAAGGGGAAATAAAAGATTAACTAAAATTCCCAGGAATACTGAAAAGGTAAAACTGCAACCCAGAGTCCTACGAAGTACAAAATTACTATCTTGGTATCACACAGGATGTTGACCCTGCTTGAGCACTGGTATCTACATCCTCAGGAGGGTGTGGAGAACACAGGAGGAAGTGGAGGGGAAGGGTGGGCTGCAGAGTGAGAGCCACTGACTTCCCAGGCACTGTCTCACACAGGTGACATCCAGGGGAAATGCCATCCCTGACTCTCCCAGGTTTTGAGAACTGTTTTCCATAGCTGCTTCGTTTTATTCTCCACAAATGTAGTGCGGCCTGTCATTCAGTCCCATCCATCACTCCTCCCTCCCTCCCTCCTTCCCTCCCTCCCTCCATGTATTTGTTTCTCTCACTATATAGTCCTATCTGTCCTAGAATTCTCTGTGTGAATCAGGCTGGCCTGGAACTCAAAGGGATCCACCTGCCTGAGCAAACATGCCTACCTCACATCCATTTCCTACTCTGTCACACCAACCCCAGTAGATTCTGTGTGACAAGTTCCACAGACTGGGGCAAAACCTTCAAAAGAAGGAGGCCACTTGGAACCGGTTCTGGAACTCTTGGATGGAGAAAAATATTGAGCTGTAGTTCTCATGGCAATTTGTCTGTTCTGTATTTTTCTATTTCTCTTTCTTATTCATGAGATGTTCCTGATTGCCTAGACTGGGACTTTATGACATTATCTCTGGGGAAGTAGGTGTTTTATTTCACAAATCATTTACAAAATCATCACAAATCATTTACATAATAGGGGTAAGACAGATAAAAACTTTTCTAATAATAAATGATTTTGCATGGTTATGTGTCTGTAGTTGAAGGTAGACTTTGGCATATTGATAAAGAAAACATTATTTTAAGAGTAAAATTAAAAAATAGTTTTAAATTATACCTTGAAGATTTATAAAAGGTAGGAACTAGATGTTAGATAATGATTGCCCATAAAAATTTATTAACTTGGTTAGGCATTAGATGTTGCTAATAAGTGCCCATAAAGATCTTATGAATGTTCTCTTTGACGTATGCCATCAACATCAAATGATTTTTGTGCTTTATTGTGTCAAGTGATAATGATGTTACCTGCTCCATCCATGATTGCTTCATCAAACACACTTTTTTAGAAGTTGTAATACTCTAGTTTGTTTTAACACTAGATTGGGGAGCTGTTTATAAGGGAGTGATATTATCTGAGCTACCCTACTCATTGGTTCGTACATAATTGTATTGTTTTTTTAATGGTCTAATCATAATTTTTACCTCTCCCTGGAAGTTTGAATCAATTACTCCAGGAAGTACTTCAATTTTTTTCTTGTAATTTGAACTTCTCCTTATTATAAGATCAAAGGTCCCAGGTGATGATGGCCCTTTAAATTCTCTATCTACTAATTGCCCTCCCTCAGAAAGAGAGAGTATGTAATCTTTATCTACTGTAAGATCTAACCCTGCACTTCCTGGGGTTGGTCTGGGTAAACTAAACTCAGGGGCCAGAGGATTCAGTTTGCTTATACCTTCCTTTGACTCCTTTTGCCCCTTCCCCCCCTTTTTTAATTTCAGGACTGAGGGCATGCCTGAGGGCATGAAATTTTGATTTACATTTGTTCCTCCAGTGCTTTCCCTTCCTACACCAAGGACATAACCCTGGAGGGGCTCATATGTTGCTGTTGGATGCAAGAAAAGTATGAAACCTTTTGGCTTCTTCCTCCTTTTAAGTTCTGAACACTGTGGTGAAAATGTTGTCCTTGCATTGCTACAACATAGGCCATGACCTGGACCATTGCTGGTGAGGCATCTGTACATGCTGTGATGAAGTCTTGCACAGTCCCTGTTTTTCTGATTGATCTAATTAGTTCTTGGCACACAGTATTGGCATTTTCCCATGCAAGTTGTTTTAATAGCATGTTCAAGCCCTCAGAGGGAAGAAGCATCCTGCCTAATGCTTCCTCCAATCTAGCAATAAAATCTTCATATGGTTCATCTTGTTTTTGTTGGATTCCTGCTAATACAGGAGGGGGCCTTCTCCAAACAGCTATTGCTATCTTGGAGACTTCTTCCAGTACTTCATTTTTCCAATTGTCTAAAGACAGGCTTCCTTCCTCTGGGAACCATGGACTGACACTCAGTACAAAGTCATAAAACGGTGCCAAACTCTTCTGTGAGGTTTTAACAGGAGCAGATAGGTCTTGCATTGCAGGAAAGGACTGGCCTGGGACATGGCCTGTAGTTCAGACCACCTCTACGTTGGTGGGATTGGGGCTTCTAATGTGGCTCAGAGTTCAAAAATCCTAGCATGGGAATATGAAGGCAAAATGGGTACCTTTCAACCTTACATTATTCCTCTTTGCCATTTTCCTTATAGGGAAGAGATATCTTGGGGAAAATGAAAGAAAATTAACCACAGATGAAAAATGGAATGATCAGCATTTTACATAGGGGCCACTGATGAGTTATATGCAGATAAAATCATGGATCAATGATTAGCCTGTTAGTGGCCCCTAACTCAGGAAAAGATTCAGGCTTTGGAACAATTAGTAGAAGTACAGCTGCAATTAGGACACATTGAAGAACCCAACAGTCCATGGAATACTCCTGTATTTGTTATTAAGAAAAAAGCAGGCAAATGGAGACTCTTACAAGATCTTAGGGCTGCTAACAAGAAAATGCATGATATGAGGGCTTCACAGCCAGGACTTCCGTCCCAGGGAATTGTTATGTTATAGTTATAGATTCAAAGGATCGTTTTTTTACCGTAAAACTACAACCAGAAGACACACAAAGATTTGCTTTCAGCATTCCCTCTGTTAATTTTCAAAGGTCATTTCAAAGGTATCAATGGAAGGTTCTCCCCCAAGCTATGAAAAATAGTTCCACTCTTTGTGAGAAATTTGTAGATCAAGTCTTAAGTCCCATTAGAGATTAATATAAAATGACTTTTATATTACATTATGTGGATGGCATGTTAATAGCAGAAAAAAAGAAAGGATTTAACTGAATTAATTTTGAAAAATATGATTGAGGTATTGACCCAGCTTGGACTAATTATCGCTCCTGATAAAATTCAACATAATAAGCCAATAAATCATTTGGGAAGAACAATTCATAATGGATATATCATATCTCAAAAATTGCAACCTAGGATTGATAAGTTAAAGACACAATGATTTTCAAAAATTATTGGGGAATATTAATTGGATTAGATCTTATTTAAAAATCACCACAAAGCAACTTCATCATTTATTTGAAATTCTTTTTTTTTTCTTTTCTTTTTTTCGGAGCTGGGGACCGAACCCAGGGCCTTGTGCTTGCTAGGCAAGCGCTCTACCACTGAGCTAAATCCCCAACTCCTTATTTGAAATTCTTAAAGGATATCCTGATCCAAATCTAAAAGACAGCTCACAAAAGAAGTCTTAAAACAATTAGAATTGATAGAACAAGAGATGCAAGATGCCAAAGTAAAACAAATAAATTATTTTAAAACGTGATCTCTCATTATACTTAAAACATCCTACACCCCTACTGCATGTTTGTGGCAAGAAGGTGCATTAAAATGGATCTATCTCCCTCATACTCAAGTAAAAATGGTATTTTCTTATCCTTTCATGTGTAGTCAATTAATCATTAAAAGGAGGTTAAGATCCAGGGAATTATTTGGCAAAGAAATGCAAAAAATTATCATTCCCTATAATAAGGAACACTTGGAGTATTCAAACTGCCAATGATTAGGGAATCATTATATGGGACAAATCAAATATCATGTACCTCACCACCTTATATCAAAGTTTGTAGAAGAAACAGATAATTTTTCCTTCTAAAATAGCATTGTAACCTATTTCTGTTGCCCTCTTGGTATTTACAGCCGTTAAACATATACCTGAAGAGTTTAACGTCTATACAGATTCAAAATATGTAGTTTTTCAATTTCCTGATATAGAGACAGCTCTTATATCTGGGAATTCCAAAATTGTATCACTCTTGCTTCAGTTGCAAAAATAATTCAATCAAGGAAAAGGACATTTTTTATAAGATGTATCAGAGGACATACTGGCTTGCCAGGTCCATTGACTTCAGGAATTGCTATGGCAGATTTATTAACAAAGGAACATTTGATGCTAGTGTGGTTGAACAAGCATTAGAAAGTCATGCTTTACATCATCAGAATGCATTGGTCTTGAGAAGAATGTTTAATTTCACAAGAGCAGGGTAGGCAAATTGTGAAGGACTGTAAACATTATCCTGATGTATATCGTCCATTAAAAATGGGAGTTAATCCAAAGGGCCTTAAAGCACAGGTTTTGTGGCAAATGGACGTGACTCATATTCCAGAATTTGGAAAATTGACCTATGTCTGTGTTACTGTAGATACCTATTCACATGTGGTTATGGCCACTGCAAGAACCGGGGAGGCTGTGAAAGATGTCATACAACATCTTATTGTATGCTTCTCCTCATGGGGTGAGCCAAAGAGAATTAAAACTGGCAATGCTCCAGCTTATACTGCTCAAGCTTTTGCAAAGTTTTGCATCCAGTGGGATATAGAGCATACAATAGGAATTCCATATAACCCCCTGCTATGGACAACATACAATGACAGGGACCGCCAGCAGTAGGCCGGGATGGAGACATCTCAATAACCCACAGCTGCTCTTTGTAAAAACAGGTTGTTCCCATTTCTCCAAATCTTAGCCCGACAATGGCTGTATAGATTTCATTTGTGTGTGAGTGCCTTTCAGTTGCCTTGGTGTGCATAATTATTCTGTTATATCTGACTTTCCTATTTCTTTCTCCTTCTGCTCTGGTAAATTCTGTGAAACTAGATGTTCTTTGATGTAATGATTCTTAAACAATTGGAAATTGAGGCATAGGGGCACAGTATAGCATAATCCTAATGTTGTGTGTTCTCATCTTGGAAACAATGTAATAACTTCATAATGGTAGTTCCAGATTAATGATTGAATGACAAGGAAACTTTAAAGAGATTATTAGAAAATGAATTAGAGCCAACATTGGGATCTTAAGAAAGGAAAAAGTTATTAAAGTTAGGAAATAAGTTTTTTATAACATTTGAGAGTAGTTCCTGGATAAGGAAGCATAGGATATATAAAATTATATACTAATAAAACTAAGTCAAAATACTGGGACTCTTATGAGAGTCATTATGTGTAAGGAACAGAAAGCTAGCAGAACTACTGAGTTAAGGGTTAACTTGGTTCCTTCTGGCCGCTGCCTGGCAGCTTTGCCCATGTCATTTATCATTAGAGCTTCACAGGAAAATTCAAGTAGCTGACCTCAGAGCTTTGAGCTCTGAAGTATAATATGTCAAAAGTTAAAGTTTAAATGATGATAAGCTTGCAATTATTATTATTTTGGTACAGGCCTGGGAATAGGGGAAGCTTGAAACTTTGGGGAACAATTGTAATTCTTAGTTCTTCGTGGGATGTGGTTATTCTTTTGAGTTTGATTTGGCAATGCTTATTTTTTTCTACCTGCTTTTGGAATATCAATAAAAGACTGGGGCAAGAGAAAGGCTGGAGAGCATGAGAAGAGCATGTGAAGAGCGAGTGAAGAGAGCATGTGAGGTGTGTATGAAGATTGTGTGTGTGAGTGAAAGGAGAGTACATGCAGTGTGTGTGAGATGTGTGAGGTGTGTATGAAGCGTGTGTGTGAGAATGAAAGGTAATGAACAGAGGTGAGCATGAGTGTGGGAGTTTGAGAAAAGAGAAGTGCAATGGAGAAAGGTATAGTGCGAAAGAGAATGCAGAGTGTGTGCAGCCTCAAGCTGTGTGTGTGTGTGTCTGAGAGAGAGAGAGAGAGAGAGAGAGAGAGAGAGAGAGAGAGAGAGAGAGAGAGAGAGAGAGAGAGAGAGAGAGAGAGAGAAGCATAAGTCTTGAAATTGCCTGTCAGTTTGTACCCAAGGAGTAGTCTGTGTATATTTATTATGTGCCTTCCAGATATCGCTGCTTCCAGTTAAGAATTCCAACCCTGTGTTGAGGCTGAACCCCGATAACACCCAAGGTCAGGCTATGGTAGAAAGGACTCATTAAATCTTAAGGTACAACTTCAATGATCAAGATCTAGAGGTCATTACTATTTGCCTTATCGATTATTAAGCCATGCTTTATTTACTATTTATCACCTTAATGTGGGTGATAATGGTTTTACTCCTGTGCAAAAGCACTGAGCTCCCACACAGCAGACTGTTACTCCTTTAGTAATGTGGAAGGATCTTTAACAGGCATCTGGAAAGGCCAGATGTGTCAATCACCTCAGGAAGAGGATATGCATGTGTTTTCCCACAGGATGAAGAAACTCACCCAGAGAGCACAACAAGTGGTCTCTGAGACCAGGAAACCACCATCGGCAGAGGATATGTTTCTGGCTATGCTTGCTGTGGTTGCTATGCAGGTATATTGTGCCTCTGCAGCCTCATTTCGGGCTTGTGTTCCCCAACCTCCACTTCTTCATCCCATGGGTTGGGGAGATAATGTGAATATCTAATAATGACTAATAATACCAAGTTGATGGGGGGACATGCCAATTTTTCCTCCCATATGGCTTCCTCTGTATTTGAATATGAGGGAATGTCAGATTCTGCTCTAGTTTGCATTGCTTTAAAGGGAACAACCCCTCCCTCCCCATGGGTTGCCTTCCCATTGGTTACAGAACTTTTCTTTCTGATGTGCCAGATAGATGGGTTCCAGATAGGCCCCCACACATTGTAGAAGGTTAATGTGTAGAAGATTTTGGGATATTTTAATTATAATGTACTATGGTAAAGCTAACAGAATCTATGCCTCCGGAACCATGTCTACAGGAATAATGGGATAATGATAAAATGTGGGCATCTTTGCTCAGAGATGAAAGTCCAAGTTGGCTTAAATGTGGGTTTGACTCCTGGGCTTCAGCACATGATTCATGGAAAACTCAAGGAAAAAAATTATGACTATCCTGTAGTTACACCATTTACTGATTATAGATCATATTTCACCAATGAGCAATTGCTTTTTCATGGATATAAGCCTGGAATATTTTCTAATGAGCCTATCAATAGATGGTTCACTCCAGGGTGGGTGGAACCTACTTCTGTTAGTCACTCTCCTTCAGGTAAAATTTCTAATGTTTTTCCAGGATTATTTAGACTTTTTGCTGCAACCAGCATAGCTTATTTTAAAGAGGCTCAAGAATCTAAGAGCATTCCTTTGGCAATTAGATCTTGCCTAGGGTATCCTTATGGTATCCTCGCTGGACCATCTTCAGATTTAAAAATCATTAAACTAGAGTGATCTTAACAGGTTACCTGCCAGATGGATTTTAACTGATTGTGTTGATCCTAGATAAAGTAAAACGTATTCAGTTATTCTGATATTACAAAGAACTTCATATACTATGCTCCTTGTACACTTAAAAGATGATGCCTGGTTTGATAATAAATACTTACACTTAAAAGAGTTAATGAACTAATTAGACCAAAGCGTTTTGTTGCAGCTTTAATTTTAGGTATTAGTGTCTTAATAGCCATCCTCCCTTCACTCGCGGTCTCGAACAGTTGCTCTAGTCTCAGAGATGAAGACTGCACATGTTGTTAATGATTGAAATAAGGATGTCTCTTTAGCACTTGCAAGGCAACAAAATACAGATAAAAAATTAGAAGTAAAGCGTGAGGCTTTAGAGGATGTGGTTTTAGAATTAGGACAAGGGTTAGAAAATATTCAAGTTCAGCTTTCTACCAGGTGCCATGCAGCTTTTCATACATACACATGTGTGGCGCCATTATCTTATCACGGAAATCATAATTGGGATCTCAAGCTCAAATCTCTGCTATGACCAAAGTGCATGATGAATTCACTGGTTTAGAAGATTTGGCTGAGTCTATTAGCTCTGGTTTATGGTCATTAAGCCCTATAAGTTGGCTACATTGGATTAATGATGTTGCCGTGGTTACAGGAATAATTCTCCTCCTCCTCCTCCTTATTTTTCCAGTCATCTTCTGACTAGTCTTTTCCTCCATCGCTACTGCCAAAAAAGATATTTTAGAACTTCAATTAAAAAATAAAAAGGGGAGAGATGCCATGCCAACCCCAGTAGATTCTGTGTGACAAGTTCCACAGTCTGAGGCCAAGACTTCAGAAGGAGGAGGCCACCTGGAACCGGTTGTGGAACTCTTGGCGGGAGAAAACCATTGAGCCATAGTTCTCATGGCAATTTGTCTGTTCTATCTTTTCTACTTCTCTTTCTTATTCATGAGATGCTCCTGATTGCCTAGACTGGGACTTTATGACATTATCTCTGGGGAAGTATGTGTTTTACTTTACAAATCATTTACATAGTCACACGATAGTGGTAAGACAGATTAAAAACTTTTCCAACAACAAATGGTTTTGTAGGCTGTGGGTCTGTAGTCGGAGGTGGGCTTTGGCACGTTGGTAAAGAAAGCATTATTTTAAGAGAACAATTAAAAATAGTTTTAAATTATACTTTGAAGATTTATAAAAGGTAGGAACTAGATGTTAGATAATGATTGCCCATAAAAATTTATTAACTTGTTTAGGAATTAGATGTTACTAATAAGTGCTGGTAAAGATCTCATGAACTGGCTCTTGGAAATGTGCCATCCACATCAAAAAGTAGATTTCATACTGTCTACTGTTAATAAAAGACGTTTTCGGCCCAAGTTTTCAGCTTGGCAAGTGTGCCAAGACTGGTGACACCGCCCCTGCCCCCAAATACCAGGAAGACTACAAATTTGATGCAAACAAATTTCCATCTCTGCTGCTTTCCCTTCCGTTCTACTAAGGTTTTCTGGATCCTCACAGACCTGGGCTCCAAGGTCATCCCACCTCAGCTGGTCTTTTCCATTTCCTTGGCTTTTCCTCCTTGGCCTTGTGGCCAAGGTCCTAGAGTACACTTGTTCCACAGGGAAAACAAGGAGGATCCCGCTTGGCCCACTCGCATACTCCGGGTTTTAGGCAAGTCTTAAAATCCTTGGCAAGTCCATAGTTATTCCTCCTGTCCCCTTGTCCACACTTGTAGGGGACACAGCTGGAGCCAGGCTAAGGACTGAACTAGAAGCTCCCAAAGCTTCCTAGATTCCCCAGCTCTGCCTCCCATTTCCAGGAGAGCCACTTCTGTACAGCAGGGAGCGCTGTGGGGTTGCTCTTCGCCTAGGGACCAATCCCAATGGTCAGGGTCCTTCCGCCCTTTGGATTCTCAGGGCGATAACTGCGACTTCCCACAGAGCCAAGTTTCTCTTGGCTGTCAGCAGACCCTGGCTGAAATCCGAAGGTGATTTCAAACCGCATACGTGATTTTGATTCTCGGTGCTTTCGTTTTGCTGACCGGATCAGATTCAGCCAGGAAGGCTGCAGTGGGGTACTATGTGAACCAGCGATCCAGACTGTGTGAATCCAAACCCTTGGGGTCCAGGTGGGAGAACGCAGAAGATGCGACGCAGACGCTGCGGGTTTGTATTGTTTTCTGGTTCCCTGGACCTCTCAATGTTTATAAACGCTGAAAAACCGTCCTATTCGTTTCGATAGCAGATTTCGTGCCATCCACTGTCAATAAACGTTTGTAGGTTTTCAACCTGGCAAGCGTGCCAAGACTGAGATGCCGACCCCCAAAAGACGACAAATTCTGTGAAAACACAAATCCCCATCGCAGCTGCTTTCCATTCTGTGCGCCTACGGTTTTCAGTTTCGGACCAGGGCTCCAATGCCATTGCGTCTATGATGCTTTGTCCCTTCTTCAGGTCATTTCAAATTCTGTCACCTCGCGGGCATGAATCAGGCCTCACTAAGCAAAATGCAGGACAACGCCTGGCTAAAGTTTCTCACTAGTACAACCTGGGTTTAGGCAAGACTTGCGATCCTGGGCAAGTCAGTGATTGGTCCCCCCGCGCTTGTCCACAATGGTGGGCGCCACAGCTGGGATGGGGGCCATGAAGGAATTCCAGCTAGAATCCAGGTTCACCCCTAAACATTGCTGCTTCGGACCAGCAGGGCAGCGACGTCTTCACAGCAGGGGGCACTGTCCCGCCCACTTTTCTCCCAGCACAGCTTCAGGATGGTTAGTGACAGGCTTTGAGTCTCTGGGTATCACTGCGCAATGAACTGCGACTCGGTCCTGTGAGCCAGGTTCCGTTTGGCGGACTAAGGACGAAATCCGACCGTGATTTCAAGCCGCTTACTGGATTTTGTTCCTCACTGCTCTGTTTTTTCTTTCTTTTCTTTTCTTTCTTTTTTTTCCTGCCGCCAGAACAAGGTTCCAACCTAATATTTGTCCGATTTCGTTTGTTTACCGATTTTTTCCCGGAGGTTCGTCCAGCAAATGGACGATTTCACCTAGAAAAATTTCCCAATTTATCGCACCCACCGTCCTCGAAAACTACAAAACCCACAGGCCTGGCCCTGCCCCAGGCTGCTCCTGGGGCTGCTTCACAGGCTGCTGTCCTCAAGCGGCAAGTACTGCTGGAGGGATGGAGTCGACTTTCCAGTCGGTGCAAGTGAAGCAGGCTTGGGATTCCGTCCCTCTGGTGCAAGAGGCCCAGTCTCCTCTGCTCCCCAGCTTCTTGGAAGACCGAGAACCCAGGACTCTTCCTTTGTATCCGGTCCTTGGCGTGTTCCCAGCCTACGGTGGTGGTGACTACCAGGAACAACCGCTTGTAGTTTGGATCGGTGACTTCGCAGGAATCTATCCCAGGACCGACACTTGCAGGATCCAGAGCACCTCGGAGCCCAGCATTCCTGATTCCGTGAGCGCCGTCCATGAGAAACAGGTGGATAAACCCGCGACTCCGGGAACTTGGGAGGACCCTGCAGAAGAATCATTCACTGTGGCCTGCAGTCCCGGTCCTGTTTCAGAGCGCCCCACCGTGGCGACGAAACACACCACACAGAGACTGGTAGGAATTGCTCCAGAAAGGGCTCACGATGGGCCATTAGAGACTGGAGAAGTAGATTCTGGACTGGCCAGAACTGCTGATGCACATTCGTTGCCCGCTAAGCTGCCTGCTCCCTGGCTGCTGCCCGCCGGCCTTTGGCAGCAGGAAGCCTTAGGGAGCAGCAGGTGCCTTTCTGGCGTTTTAGGGCGAAGTCTGTGCCAAAGAGGATCTGTGTGACTATGACTGAGCCTCTCCATTCTCTGCAGCCCGCTATCTTCAGTGCAACCCCATGCTTCCACAATAAGAGACACAGAGATTGGCCTTCGATGGTCTGTGTGATTTAATAAAGGGTTTCAAAGGAAATGTTCTGGGTTGAGCCCGACTGTTTTCAGAGGCATTGACTTCAGCTTGGATCACCACTTTCTAGGATTCAGGGAAAGGCCAGGGAGTGGCTAACCAGGATACAATCTGCCATCAGAAAGCAGGTCTGGCTTTAATCCTGCAGGGATTCAGGGCAAGGAATGTTCCAGGGCACTAAAATCTTACCAAATTGGCAGAAGCCTCTCTATTCACACTTTCTCTGGAGGCCTCCTGGTTATTTCACTAGCATGCTCTTGGTCCAGCGACAAGCAGCCAAAGACAGAGGTCTGATGGCTTCTCACTGTCACTGTCCTGGTTTTACCCCAGCCTTGTGGTCCTTGTGGTTAAGTCTATGATTACTGCACCCTCAGGCTTTTCCCTATCAACAGGGGAGCAGGAGCCAATGAAAGAGTCCTAAACCAAGAGGGTCATTTGCAGAATGTGAAGCTCTGCCTGCAACATCCAGGCCAGCAACCAGGGCAGCAGTGGGCACCTTTCCCCAGGAATGCTCCTCTTGCAGATGAGCAATGTCCAGTGCCTGAGCTTTGGGTTGTCTGATCCTGGTTCATGAGAGGCTGAGACTTGTCAGCCAAGTCAAGTTCCCTGTGCTATCAGCAGGCAGAGACTGAGTCCGACCTTGATTGCACACAGCAAATTTGATTTCTAGGTGCTTATGTTTTCAGATGGAACAGGACTATGCCAGGGAGGCTGTAGTGGGATCCTTTTCAAACCTAGGGTCCAACAAAAGTAGAGGGAATGCTGGTTTAAAACCCCTGGGGCCTGTGTGCCCTATGTAGGAGATGGGATCCTGACCCAATTTCATTTTCTTCTTGGGTCCTCTCCATTCACAATCATTTCTAAATGCTGGAAATCCAGTCTGGTTTCTAAGGTTTGTGGACTGCATGTCCAGCACCTAAGGCAAAAGCACATTTTCAGTCTGGCAAGTTACCCACGACATCTGACTCACACCTGCCTTGTAAAACTCATCTCAGTCTCAGCTCTCTTCATTTCTTCTGTTACACCCTTTTCTTTCTCTGTGAAAAGCCTTTCTTTTATACAGATTTTTTTAATGTGTTGTCAGTTTTTAATGTGAACTAGAACTTTTCAAGTATATCATTTGCAAATCTCTCTGGTAGGTTTTTATTTGTCTGTGTTGTTTCAATGCTGTACCAGAGCAGTGCAGCCATATCTGGCTACAATAACGTTTATGTGGTTTTGTTTAGTAAGAACATGCCTCTTCTATTTTCTGTTTCCACACTCTCCAAGGTACCTATCCCAGATCTCCTTCAAATTCATAGCCAATTTGTTATTTAACTTCTATTCCATGCACATTTTTATTTATACACATTAATAAGTATAACCTCCTTAATGTTTTTAAACTTTGTCTTGATTCTTTGTGAATTATATATTTGCACCCCAACCCCACTCACCTTCCCATCCCTCCACATCCTCCCTCTGCCCTTGAAATCCTACAAAACAAAAAATAAAAACAAATAAATGAATAAACTATCTCTGCAACAGCTGCAGTGTGTCACCGTGTGTCACACATTACACCTTTTGCCCATACAGCTTTACCTGCGAATGTTCATTGTAGTGAATCACTGGTCTGGTTTGAGACCTCTGGCTTCTCCCACAGTAGCACTACAGGATCTCTCTGGGACTCCCTCATAACACTGCAGCCCCTTTCTAGGAGCCTTCATAGTTTTAACTCTGTGCCTGACTTGACGCTGTAGCAGGACTCTATGCACATTTACAGTGTTCGATGTTATAACTCAAATGATGCTGCATCTGGTTTCTATGCATTTACCTGGTTTGGTGCTATTGTTGGTTGGAGTTTTACATTACCCTCTGGATGTTAAGCCTCCATGCTGGATGTTCTTGAAGTCTAGAGAATGAACACTCCCCAGAGATGCATAAACATTGAACTCCCTAGCAGCCCTGTTTCTAAAAGTTCATTGATACAACAACAACAACAACAACAACAACAACAACAACAACAACAAAGGATCCAGTGGTAAAAGACTGAATGAAGAGGGAGTGGGGATCAGATGTGCAGCAATTATTGTTCTTCACAAAAAGGATGAAGTTGTGAGGTCTGCAGAGAGATGCTTGAGCCTGGAGACAGCCACACCCAATGGATGACCAAGTCTCCAGATGACAGATACCCAGTGTCTTTCATTTGTAGGTCTAAGGCTTGCTGGATACATGAACTCATGTTTTCCTCTTGTCACATGTGAGTAGCTTGGTAAAATGTATGGGAAAAGTTGGCTAATGCTCTCAGGGATGCTTGAGAGCTGGGAGGGGACATAGCTTGAAAGAGAACACAAAGCTGCATGAAATCAAGGACACGCAGCTTCACATCTGCGCAAACAGAAAATGGATAATATATCTGTCACTTTTCCTTGGCTCTGACAAAACAACATAATCCACATCAAAGCAACTTGTGAAAGAAGGGGTTAGTATGGATTATGGTTTCACAGAGTTAGAGCCCTTGACAGCAGAGGAAGGAATGGCTGAGATTGCTCACATCGTGTTTCACCACCAGATGGCAGCACCACCAGAAGGAAGGGAGGGAGGGGGGGGGGGGGAGGGGGAGGGGGGGGGGGGGAGGGGGGGGGGGGGAGGGAGAGGGGAGGGAAGGGAGAGGGGGGAGAGAGGAGAGAGGAGAGAGAGAGAGAGAGAGAGAGAGAGAGAGAGAGAGAGAGAGAGAGAGAGAGAGAGAGAGAGAGAGAGAGAGAGAGAGAGAGAGAGAGAGAGGGAGAGAGAGAGAGAACACCTGGAGTCACTTCCTTCCAAAAAGAACACACTTCTTCATCTTTCAAAAAGGAGTTCAACCAATTAGGAACCAAATATTCAAATATGAACCTGTGAGGACCTCCTTTCTTTAAACCACCACAGAATGAATGAACGGAAATGTATAAATGAATGAATGAAACAATATATTTATAAACAATGACGAAGACTCCATGCTTATGCTCTATCAATTAAGATCAGGGTGCATGCATTGGGAGGTGCAGTGGGTCCACCACCACATCTGGGTCTCCAGATCTTTCCTGAAGCTCTCTGAAGACTTAAACACTAGAAACTTCGCAGGGTGTCTCTGGCTCCGTGCCTAGAAGAAGCAGAGTCACTGTAAAGCAGTATTGGTCATCCTGTTTTTAGGCTGTCCATTAAAAAATGTTTATTTGTTTCCCTCACATCCCCCAAAGACAAGAAAGGTTTCTTGTGGGTGAGAGAGTTCCCTTGGGATGCCGTCCATTACAACAGGCAAGCACAGCAGCAGGAAGAAGAGGCCATTTGTTCCCACTGCATGAGCACTTAAGAAATGTAAGAATGTATCCCAGGCTTTCAAACCTCCAAGGCAGTTTGAATCTCAGAGGACAGACTCCACCATTATAGACAGAAGGCATGGCAGCACGAGACAGAAGCATGATAGTCACATTGCTCAAAGTTCTTCCTTGTGTTAGGAAGAGAAGGAGGCTGACCATTGATTTTGCAGCCCGGTGATGTTTCTGTGAGAGAATTTCACATGAGGTTCATTGGCTGTCCACTGAACTTACCTTACTTCCTCTAGAGCCAGGAGTTCTCCTCAAGATGTCCTTTCTGAATGGCCTGGTGCAACTCTGCTCTCAACCTCTTTCCTTCCTCAAAACTTCTTTGATCTCTGCTTGAGTGGAAGACATTGCCATGAGAATTCAAATTCTCCATGTGAGGTCATTAATGCCCCTGAAAATGTTACTGCACAGGTGGTCTGCACTCCCACCTGCTGACCCTCTCATATCTCTCTATCCCTGAGTGCATTCAGAGGACCTTTCTTCCTAAGCTATCGCACTCAGGAACAATATAGATCTTGGGGACATCCCAATGCTACAGGAAACGACCCAGCTTGATTTGCTTTAAGACACATCTTCTCCTGCACAGCTCATGTGGGAGACAGGACACTTAGGGCTGACCCCTGAATAAATCTATAAACTGAAAAATAAAAATTAACAGAATAAATTAAATTAAACAATAAAAAAGACCCTAGGTCTTTGACTTTGTGAAAATCATATAAATATTATTTGGGGACCCATGAGACAAACTTCACAAAACCTTGACATATTGTAAGCACAACATATAGAAGTAAACCATCTCTCAAGATAAGTAACATAGGAGAATGTAATATATTTGGATACTTTATGGGAAGTTCCCTTTATTTATAAAACCTCTTCTTTTATGACAGATCATTACATGATGTTTAAATGTCATTTCCTTTTTAAATGTTATATCCTAAAAATCATTGTCCTTACAAAATATACCTAGAGTCTATTAAAGTCATTTCATTAGAGGAAACACTATCCTAAATGTATACTATACTAATAAATGTATACTATATTTTTAAATATAGGATATTCTACATCTTAAAGAGACCCATTTTTATGGCTATGATTTCAGGTTGTTACGACTGTTCTTAAGGGACAGGTGTATACAGGATTTTGTGTTGTCTGGATGGGCAAATTGTATCTTATCAATTGGATCAGAAAAAAAAAAACAACCAAGTCCATCTTAGTTGGTATGGTGGTATACATGACTTTGAACTTAGTATTCTGAGTTCAAAGTCCAGCCTTATCTGCATAATGAGTTTCAGGGCACCCTGGGCTACATAGAGAGATCTTAAATACAAAGAAAGGAAGCAGAAAGACAGACAGACAGAAAGAAAGAAAGGAAGAAAGAAAGAAAAACTGCAATCTCTCTGTCTCTGTCTCTGTCTCTGTCTCTGTCTCTCTCTCTCTCTCTCTGTGTGTGTGTGTGTGTGTGTGTGTGTGTGTGTGTGTGTGTGTGTAAAACATTTTGGGGAAGGATGGAAGAAAAATACTGTCAGATGAAAGCCAAATGTTTACAGCAGAAATTTCATCCTCAAATAGAGGATTTTTCCAAAAGGAAAACAAAGAAAAGGACAGCACAGAGCTTTTAACTATGCCTCAAAACGTGTATAGACTTAGGACTTGAAAGTAGGCTATGGATAGTGTCTTAGTCAGGGTTTCTATTCCTGCACAAACATTATGACCAAGAAGCAAGTTGGGGAGGAAAGAATGGAACTCACACAGGACAGGAAGCTGATGCAGAGGCCATGGAGGGATGTTTCTTACTGGCTTGCTTCCCCTGGCTTGCTCATCTTGCTTTCTTTTAGAACCCAGGACTAACAGCCCAGGGATGGCACTACTCACAATAGGCCCTCCCACCCTTGATCACTAATTGAGAAAATGCCTTACAGCTGGATCTCATGGAGGCATTTCCTCAGGGGAGGCTCCCTTCTCTGTGATAACTCCAGCTTCTGTCAAGTTGACACACAAAACCTGTCAGTAGGTTACAAAGAACACACCAGAGAAGAAGATAGAGTTTTGTATCCAGAGACTTCTTCCCAGGCTCTAGTGCACTCCAGGTGCTATGATCTGCTCCTGCCTAGTTTGGCATCTACAAGTGTGGTCTCAGGAAGGCTCCGTTGTTCAGGTGCACAGTTCCTTTCTGAAGAGATGCTGGTCCCTGCTTCAGGATGCAGGATCTTGACTCAAGACATTTGCTTTCCCTGTTGATGGTGTTTCCTGGGACACTATCAATGCTGATCTGGAAAATGGAAACAACAAGAAGAAAACTAGAGTTCTTAGGCTTTAGTGTGCTAATGTGTGAAGTTAAACTGGTAATCCAGAGAAACAACTTGAAACAACACAGTATAAATTCAGCCTGCACTCTCTTTGCTTTCATGAGCTAAATGAGAAGTTGATCCTTCTCAGAAAGGTACATTTTTCATAAAATCAGTCTTTCAAGTTAAAAGTCAGTTCTGTAATAAATGGTGAATCTGTAAGAACTAATCAGTCATGCTCATGAAAAGTCAATCTATTCAATCAATTTCTAGGACTCTGAAATATCTAAGGTCTTAGCATCCTATTCTGACCCTATGCCTTTGCCCAGTTCTCAGCCCTCTACCCCACCCTCCAATGTCCACATGTTTGAAAGTTCCTTGGTCTTGACCATGGTCCAGATGTAGCCACCTAATAATTAAAGTGACCTAACACGAAACATTTAGGTAAAAACTAATTGACAAAATGATGTGTCTGAATGTTTTAAGGTTTCCCTGATCATTATCTAGCTTTGATATCGATTTGTATTTCTGCCATTTTAAAAGTTTTGTGCCTCTGAGCTTGGTTTTCATAGACTTCTCAGAGGCACAAGACCGTTCTTTAGTTGACTCTCAGTAAAAAGGACTGAAATCTTTTAGTTGGCCGCATTAACATGGTTTTCAAGCACTAATGACTGGAGTTATTATTAAGTCCATCATTAAATAAATATACAACTAGTACAGAAAACACTCATCACTCGAATAAAATGTCAATCTACTTAATGTAGAGTCAGTCCTTCATGTAAAAGAAATCCAAGTTTTAAACAAAATTTAATCTGTTCAATAAAAGTGAGCATTTGAATGAAGAGTCAGTCATTTACAGAACAAGAAAAACCAAAAGCCCTACCCTATATTAAAGTGGTTCCTTCTAATAAAGATTCACCTTTTCCTACACCACTGCAGTCTCAGAAATGTGGCAGCCAACATGGAAACTGAACAAGGAAAACGCCAAGAGATATGCAGATCTGGAAGTGGGGGAGCCCATGAGGCCTCAGCCTTAGACAAACTAACTTAAAAAAAAAATCAAAACAACATCAACTACAACCACAAAAACCCCAAGGAATCTGAGAAGAAGAGAAACAGTCTTCCCCAGAGAAGAGCTCCCAAATTAATTATCCAAAACCAGGTGCTCAGCTTTCAAATCACATAAATACTAAGGACACTGTACAGACTGATCAGGTGGTATTTTTATGTTAGGAATACATACATGAACACACCACATATATACACACACAAACATGCAAAGCAGCACATATATGCTACAGATACAGAAAGAGGTTGTTACCACAGGGGCACATAGAAGGGATGGAGAAAAAGGCAAGAAAATAAGGTAATGAAATTGTAATTTCAACAAAATACCAAATTATAAAACAATCAATCTCTCTGAGCCAGGCTTGGTGGTGCACACATTTAATCCCAGCCCCACCCTTACCCCCCACCCCAGGCAGCAGAAGAATCTCTGTAGTGCAAGGGCATCCGGTTATATAGCTACTTCAGAACAGCCAGGGCTATGTAGAGAGATCCCTTCACAAAATAAATGGAAATATAATCAGATTCCTTTAATTCAGTCTCATTCCTCTAACTGAAGCCAGTTTTATAAATAGATGTGTGGTGGTCAAAGGCAGTGTTGTTCTCACACAGTCAACCCTTTGAATAAATGTTTATCCTCTGTAGGAAACACTGTCCTCTTCCTAGAGAGTCTGCCTTCTAAACATTGGCGATAATCACAAAACATGTGTGTTTTCTTTCATAATGGAGCCTCAAAAATCATGGTTAGATGAAAGCTGACATTTTTACTTGAAATTTGTACTAAGGTATTGGACTGTCTCAAAGAGGAACAAACAGTAAGGATACAACCAAAACTTTAACTATGTGACAAAAAGGTCTTAGAAGCTTAAAACTTAAACCTGGGATGTCTTGCAACACTTACCCAGCACTAGGTTCTATGTCTCCACAGCGAGAATTACTTACTTTCCTCTGAAGTTCAGAATCCAGAATCAGCAACTGTGTCTTGGCAGCTATGGGATTGGTTCTGCTGCTGCTTACACTCAGCCAACATTGCAGCTCCCATTGGGAAATTCAGTCAATTTTTCTTAACAAGGGCAAGGGCACTGCTGGGTGTTGAGTTGCCAGACTTGGTGAGCAGGGATCTTCCTCCACAACCTGGCCGGAGGGGTACCACATGTCTCCAGGTCCAGACGCATCCTGGAGTGTGATTGCTCAGTCATGAGAAGACCTGACTCAAGGAGACAACTACAAGGTTTTGCTGCCTGGATTGCTGTTGGTCTTCCTGTCATCCCCTTTCTTTATCTCCATCCACACACCTACCACCCATCCCATCTAAGGACCGTTGCAAGCTTGAATGGACCTTCATCCAGGATGGAGATCAAAGGTTTCTAGGCCACAGGGTCTCAGAGCTAAGCCAAAATGGTTTGGGTAGGGTCAATTTCTAGGTGTAAATTACCACCAGTTCCTCTTAGGCTGGGCCTGCAAGTTTCTGCAAGTTTTCTGCCTTCCACTTTAAGGAATGCAAGCAGTTTTCAGGTGCCAGGGTGACCAGGGCCACCACAGCTAGAAGGCAGGCAGCTCAGTGGTGTCTGGAACTGGCTGTGTGTTTTCAGCCACCCCCTGACTGAAGTGGACATATGCTGCTTTGTAACTCCAGGCCCCCCGAAATCCAGGGCCAGTCAGGAACAATGCAAGGTCATCCTCAGGGAGCAGTGTCCCAAGTACTCAGAAGCCAGACCTGTATCCTCCCCAGTGATCCACCAGAGCTCACCTGGCATTGGCTGAATTGTCTAGGTTCTTTTACATCTGCTCAGCCGTGATCTGCCTTAGGTTTCCTTTTCCTGGCCGCTGACAGACTCTCCATTTCCTCTTCTGTGGGAACGTTTACTTTCTGTTTTTAGCAATGACACATTTACACTGTTCTCCACCCCAACCCCTGCATGCCCGAGGTTTTTGGAGGTTGGCAAACCAGGATTGGCTGGTTTAGCTGGCTGGGAGACTTTTAAAATACAGAGCCAGCTGGCCGTAGAAGGCCTTGCCCTCGCACACCAAGCTTCTAAGTAGGCACAGCTGTCCTAAACTCTGTAATACAGGAAAACTGAAACAAGAGAATCTTTGGAAGATGAAGATACACAGGGCTTAGCTCTTTACCTCTGCCTGCTGAGAGCTGTTTGTGCTATGGAGCCCAGTTACCTGTTTGTGAGGTTGATAGAGCAGGAAGAGCTACAGAGGCTCAGCCTGTTTGTGTCCCCAGTCAGGAAAATCTTCATCCATGGCCTGTGCCTTGCTCCCCAGGTGTTAGGAGATTTATAATCAGGTGAGAGCTGCATCTTGGGCAACTGATTCTTGCAGAGAACACAGCAATCCTGTCAGCTTGGCTCCTCCCTTCTGTCCTGGAAGCAAGAAACCAGAAGTACAGATCCCAGAAGAGGACGCAGGGAAAGCAGGGAATACTGTCACTCTAGGGGACACCTGGAACAGCCCCTAGCCTAGGTCCCACAGAGCGTGCTCAGACCTTTGTCTTGGAGCAAGGCGTGTTCTAGTGTGTTCTGTCTGTCGACAATTGGCAAAGACTTTCAGTTCTGTTGGGTCTCCTGGAGAGAATCCATACTCCAGGGCTCTCCTGCCTTGGCTGCTGCCCACAGTTGTTTGCACCATAGAGAATAGGGTCCTCCTCTGCTAACCCAGGAAAGTCAGCAGGAGCTGAGCTAGCTCTGTGCTCTGCCAGAATCCATTTCACAGAGTGAGTCCACCGCCAGTCTGGGGTGAGATCCCCCAAAAGAAGCACACCAAGGAGAAATCTCTTGAATCCAGGTAGCAGGGCAGAGGCCAAAGGTTGCTTTTTAGGTTATAACAGCAGAAGGCGGGTCTTTGTCCCTAAATTACCTGAAGTAATCAAAGCCCCCTTCACTCTCACAGACCCCAAACACGGTTCTTTGCCATAAACTGTACGGACACCAGGGAGAGCCTTGTTTGTGGCCCCTGAAGAGGTTTTTCTGTTTCAGTTTTCCCGACTACACAGGTTAGGAAAGCAGAGCTTGCTGAGCAGCGTGGGTGTCCTGAGGCGCAGCCTGGCAGACAGACAGCTCTGCTTCTTTAATTCACTATCGAGGAACAGAGGGCTGAACCCTGGTGGCTACTGGAAATCACTTTTTTGCCTAGCCACAGAAAGTGGGGGTGGTGGACCAAATACTCTAGAAAGTGAAGGAAAAAAAAACCCATATAATTTATATCATTCCTAGAACCAAACCCAAATGTTGCCAGCAGAGAGGATACATTAAAGCCGTTAGGCCAGAAAAAGATGTTCAGGCCATCGGGTACTGTGTGGACCTTGAAGCACCAAGAAGAGTCTGCATTGCAGGTCAGGGCTCTGGTATGTAGCTGAGAAGACAGAGGCTGCCAAGCCACACCACGAAGCTGGCCTGTAGGTGGCGCTGGTGAGACATGTATTTCTGAGGAATCTGGAGTTCATCTGCAGTTTATTGGCCTTGGCCAGGACCCTGCTGAAAATGCACAGCATTATCCAAGCACCACAGCACTGTGGGCCTTCTGGCTGTACTGGGGTCCAGGTGACCGCCAGCGCTGGCCTACCTTCAGTTAAAGGGAAATGTACAGGCTTAGGCCTAGGATGAAAAAACTCAAAATCTTCCAAACAGCCCAAAAGGTTCCGGAGGCTATTTTCACACAGAAATCCACTCTGCCCAGGAGTCTCTGCTCTGGCTCGGCTGAAGCAATTCCCACTACCCCAGGACCAGAAACGTTGTGCCTTTGGATGAGCGCTTACACAGAAGCCTGAGATATCCAGCTGTTGATCTTCACCTCCAGACTAGAGCCATCTTTAGAGCAGGACACAGAAAAAGATGAGGTGTACAGAGATCGCCTAAAACAGGAAAATCCTGTTACCTCGTCCACTTGAGTCAATTCTTGAACTCGGCAAACTGCAAGCTGCATCCAGACCTGTAGGCCACTAGTGCCCTGCACTCAGACTCTCCTGGGCTCTCTCTGGACAACAAGCCAGGCTGCTCAAAGCCCAGCAGGGCAGGTGTACCGATCTGGGAGAATCACCCCAGCTTTTAAAAGTATGGAAGCTCTTGGCAAACACTGGCTTGAAACAGCAGCAGCATCAAATCTCTGCCAAGTCCCACAGTCTGATATAGACACCAGGCCCAGCATAGAATGTAAATAGTTATCCTGGTGTACACATCCAATCTCCTTCCTTGGCAAGTGTTGGAAACTAAACCTTATGTTTAAATTTTAATTTGTATCAAGTTTTTGGGAAAGAGTTAAACTTTTCTCTATGCCCGAATATGTGTTCCTCTGTGGAACATTCTTTTACCAAAAAATAAACGTCATCTAGAAATGATTGGTTTTCATCTAAGTTTTTTTTTTTTTTTGAATCTTGGTGATGTTAGAGCAAGCCTTTACTCTCACCCTTGGGTGACAGAGGCAGGTGGATATCTGAGTTGGAGGTCAGCCTGGGTTACAGTGTGAGTTCCAGGACAGTCAAGGTTAAACAAGAAACCCTGTCTTGAAAAAACTAAAAGAAAAATAAACCTGTTACTTTGAAACTCCATTACCATAGTATCTTTGTAACTATAACTTCTGACACATCCTTCTTCCATGGTTTTGCCTCCATTTAACTTTTGTAGGTTTATAAAATTTAGAAAACTGCGTTTTGTATGCAAGAGCTCTATTCCACTAAGCATATAAGAAGCCATATGAGAATCACAGTGTAAAAATGTCCAGAGAGATCTGGGACCTTTATGTTTGTCCTTAGTGTTCTGTTCAGGAACTTGTCTCCTGTACCAATGCTTTCAAGGGTATTTCCCACTCTCTCTTCTATGAGATTTAGTACACTCAGTCTTATATTGAGGTCCTTGATCCATTTGGACTTTAGTATTGTGCATGATGAAAGATATGGTTCTATTTTCATTCTTCTACATGTAGACATCAAGTTAATCCAGCACCATTTATTAGAGATGGTTTCATGTTTCCATTGTATGGTTTTGACTTCTTTATGAAGAATCAAGAGTTCATAGATGGGTGGGATTATTTTTGGGTCTTTAATTCGATTTCATTGAACATTGTGTTTGCTTCTGTACCAATACCATGCAATTTATTTATCTCTATTACTCAGTAGTGCAGATTGAGGTCAGAAATGGTGATTCCTCCCAAAGTTCTTTTATTGTTCAGGATTGTTTTGGCTATCCTGATTTTTTGTTTTTCCATATGATGTTGAGAATTTCTCTTTCAATGTCTATAAAAAAATTGCATTGGAATTTTAACTGGGATTGCTTTGAATCTGTAGATTGCTTTCGGCAAGATGGCCAGTTTCACTATGTTAATCCTATTTATCCTTGAGCCTGGGAGATTCCATCTTCTGATATCTTAATCTTGTTTCTTCAGGGACTTGAGGTTCTTGTCATACAGATATTTTGCTTGCTTGGTTAGAATTTTACCAAGGTATTTTATATTATTCATGGCTATTATAAAGTGTGTCATTTCTCTAATTTCTTTCTTGGCCCATTTATCAGGAGGGTTGTTGATTTCTCTGATTTCATTTTGTATCCAGACACTTTTCTGAAGTTCTTGTCAGCTCTAGGAGGTCTATGGTCCAATTCTTCGGGTCCCTTATATATACTATCATATCACCCTTATATATACTATCATATCACCCTTATATATACTATCATATCACCCTTATATATACTATCATATCACCCACAAGTGGCAATATTTTGACTTCTTCCATAGCAATTTGTATCTTCTTGATCTCCTTAATTTTCTTATTGCTCTAGCTAGAACCCCAAGTACTACATTGAATAGATAAGAAGAGAGTGGGCAGCCTTGGCTTGTCCCTGATTTTAGTGGAAATACATTAAATTTCTCTCAATGTAGTTTGATGTCGGCTATTGGCTTGCTGTATATTGCTTTGATTGTGTTTTGGTATGTACCCTGTATGCTTGATATCTTTATGAAGGGGTGTTGGATTGAATCAAAGGTCTTTTCAACATCTAATCAGATAATTATGTGATTTTTTTTTTACTTTCTGTTTGTTTATATGGTGGATTATGTTGATGGATTTTCAAATATTGAGTCATTCCTACATCTTGGGGGTGAAGCCTATTTGATCTTGATGGATGATTCCTTTGATGTGTTATTGGATACCATTTGTGAGCATTTTACTGAGTATTTTTGAATCACTGTTCATAGGAAATCAGCCTGATGTTCTCCTTTTCGGTGGAGTCTTTGTTTAGTTTAAGTATCAGCATCAGTTTGGCCTCATAGAATGAATTTGGCAGTGTTCCTTCAGTTTTTATTTTATGGAATACTTTGAGGAGTATTAGAGTTAGCTCTTCTTGGAAAGTCTGGTAGAACTCTGCATCAATTGGCCCTGACCTTGATTTAACCTTGGTAAGTGGTATCTGTGTAGAAGATCGTCCATTTCGTTAAGATTTCCCATTTTTATGGAGTAAGGGTTTTTCAAAGTAAGACCTAATGATTGTTTGAACTTCCTCACTGTCAGTCACTAGTCCTTCCCTTTAATTACTGATTCTGTTAATTTGGATACTGTCTCTCTATCTCTTGGGTTGTTTGTCTAAGGGTTTGTCTATCTTGCTGGTTTTCTCAAAGAACTAGCTCTTGATTCTTTGTATTCTTTCCTTTGTTTCTAAATGATTGCTTTCAGCCCTGATTTTATTTCCTGACTTCTGTTCCTCATTAGAATGCTTGCTCATTTTTTTCTAGAGATTTCTGGTGTACTTTTGTGCTGGCTATTCCTAGTTGTCAACTTGACTACATCTGGAATGAAGTACAATCCAGAAATGGAGGGCACACCTGTGATCCAGATCTTCAGATTTGAAGACATAGGCTTCTGATCCTGGTCTTGGAATGCAGATCTAAGCAAAGTGGCCAAAAAAAAAAGCTAAGCCATAGGCAAAGTCATACAGGCCTACGAGTCTCCTAAGAGTCTCCTAGGAACCTGAGGCAATCAGACTTCTGAGTTCAAGGTCAGCCTTCAACAAACCAAGTTCCAGATCCGGGAATGGCAGTACGCACCTTTAATCTGAGCCACACCGTCTGCTAGAGACCTATATAAAGACACTGGAAGAAGGAGGACTCACTCTGCCTGCTTGCACTTACTTGCCAGCGCATCTGTTGGAACCTACCTCTTCAGGATTCCAGCTTCTACAGAAGACCAGCTGAAACAACTAGACTTCTAGAATTCCCATTCAGTTTCCCATTTCATTGTTCTGCAGACTGTAAGTCATTACCATTAATTCCCTTAATATAGAGAGACATTCTATAAGTTCTGTGACTTTAGAGAACTCTATTATGAATTTTATATTTCTGATATGGGA